>NW_023505491.1:0-1156 GCF_004664715.2 Peromyscus leucopus | reverse complement strand
AGAAGAGAAAGTAGGAAGTAGTCTTGAACGCATTGGCATAGGAGATCACTACCTAAGTATAACACCAGTAGCACATACACTGAGAGAAACAATTAATCAATGGGACCTCTTGAAACTTAGAAGCTTTTGTAGAGCAACGGACATGGTCATCAAGACAAGCAACAGCCTGCAGAATGGAAAGGCTCTTCACCAAACCCACATCTGACAGAGGGCTGATATCTAGAATATATAAAGAACTCAAGAAATTAGACATCAAAATGTCCAACAGTTCAATTAAGAAATGGGCTATAGCCGGGCGGTGGTGGCTCACGCCTTTAAACCCAGCACTTTGGAGGCAGAGGCAGGCGGATCTTTGTGAGTTCAAGGCCAGCCTGGGCTACCAAGTGAGTACCAGGAAAGGCGCAAAGCTACACAGAGAAACCCTGTCTCTAAAAAAAAAAAAAAAAAAAAAAAAAAAAAAAAAAAATGGGCTATAGAGCCCATTCTCTCTGTAAGAGAATTCTCAACAGAGGAAGCTCAAATGGCTGAAAGACATTTAAGGAATTGCTCAACATCCCTAATCATCAGGGAAATGCAAATCAAAATGACTCTCAGATACCACCTTACACCCGTCAGAATGGCTAAGATAAAAAACGCTGAAGACAGCTTATGCTGGAGAGGATATGGAGCAAGGGGAACTCTCCTCCACTGTTGGTGGGAATGCAAGCTTGTACAGCCACTTTGGAAATCAATATGGAGCTTTCTTAGAAAATTGGGAATCAATCTCCCCAAATATCCAGCTATACCACTCTTGGGCATATAACCAAGAAATGCTCAATCATACGACAAGAGCACTTTGTGGTAGTCAGAACCCGGAAACAACCTAGATGATCCTTAACTGAAGAATGGATAAATAAAATGTGGTACATATACACAATGGAGTACTACTCAGCAGAGAAAAACAATGACATCATGAGGTTTGCAGGCAAATGAATGGATCTAGAAAAAAAAAAAACATCCTGAGTGAGGTAATCCAGACTTAGAAAGACAAACATGGTATGTACTAACTTATAGGCAGATACTAGATGTAAAACATAGGATGAATAGACTGCTACTCACAACTCCAGGGAGGCTACCTAGTAAGGAGGACCCTAAAAAAAGACACAGGGATCACCCA
>NW_023505490.1:0-1630 GCF_004664715.2 Peromyscus leucopus | reverse complement strand
TAGGCTTCTTCCTGTCATCTCAAGAGTACCACCCACTGGCTGCAGCTGAGTACCTCTTCAACTGCTTGTATAAAAGGGGTCTTCAAGTGTGGTCACACCTTACCCTGCATTCAACTAGCTGTACTAGTTAATTAAGAGTACGTGTACACGTGCATGTGTGTGCGTGTGTGTTGTGTGTGTGTGATTCATTCATTTATTTATTTATTTGCAGTGCTAGTGATTGATTGTCCTTGTACATTACTAGGAAACACTTTGCCACTAAACTGCATCTCAAGTCCATTTCTTAGGGGTGTGTGTGTGTGTGTGTGTGTGTGTGTGTGTGTGTGTGTGTGTGTGTGATATGCATGTGTAGGGCCAGAAATCACATCGAACATCTTCCTTGATGGATCTCTACCTTATATAATTAATTAATTAATTATTTTTTTGGCCAGGAGTAGTGGTATATGCCTTTAATCTCAGCACTCAAGGGGTTTAGGGAGATGGATCTCTGTGAATCTGAGGCCAGCACCTGGTCTATGTAGCAAGCTTCAGGCCAGTCAGGTCTACATTTTGCGTGTGCGTGTGCGCATGTATGTGTGTTGGAGCAGCTGTATTGCTAGCATGCATGTCACAGCAGGACAGTTTTGTTGAGTTGATTCTTTTATTCCACTTTCATGTGGTTTCTGATGATTGAATTCAGATCACCAGAATTTCCCAGCAGATGTCTTACCTACTGAGCAATCTTACTGGCCCTTCTACCTTACATTTTTAGGCAGGGTCTCTCACTAAGCCCAAGACTCACTGATTCAGCTAGACTAGCTGGCCAATGAGCTCCAAAGATCCGCCTGCCTCTACCTATTCAGTACTGAGGTTACAGACCTGCATAACCATGATAGGTTTTTTTGGGGGCGGGGGATGGTAGAGATTGAAGCCCAGGTCTTCATGCTTGACAGCAGGCCACTTTATGAATCAAGACATTTCCTAGTCCCGTGTTTCTTAGCTTTTAAATAAATATCAAGTACTGATGAACTAGAATGTACCTTTCCTATAAATGCCATGGCATTTGCCCTCCCAGCCTTTGCTGCCTTTAAAAAGTAGTATAGTGCCTTCTGGAGAGAAAAGGAACAGTATTATTGCCAGTCACAAATACATTCTACAAACTGGCTCTTTGAACCAGATTTTATTCATTCAATGTGCATTCAAAAGTATCTATGAAATAACCTCTTTGTTTAAGGCACTCTTCCAAGTGTTATTTCAACTATAAACCTGAAGAGTGGGAGAATGTGTGTGTGTGTGTGTGTGTGTGTGTGTGTGTGTGTGTGTGTGTTCTCAAAACAGGGCAAATATATTTTATATACATAGTAATATATATATAATATATATATAGAATGTAAAACTTTTTTCTTCTCACATTTGGAAAAGCTGGATAGGCATGTGGCTTCATAGCAAAAGATGAATCTCAGCTACAGATTTAAATAGTCCAGTATTTGGAAAAGTAGGCTTCTATGTACTTATTTTGAGACAGTATGTACTACAGTTGGCAGAATCCTTATGTTTATAAGTCAGAATAAGGCCAGACACACCAGCTGCTTGGTGAGACCATGTCTTTGTGTAGAGGTCAGCTTCAAGACAATTTCTTCTGAATCAAAAT
>NW_023505489.1:0-7409 GCF_004664715.2 Peromyscus leucopus | reverse complement strand
CAGATAATTCTCAACCAGTCTTGTAAAGACAGAGTCTTAATGTGATGTTGCAATGAAAGTAATCCATTGTTTCCATTATCTGTTGTTAGAAACAAGTCATATTTTCCATCCACACTAAAGAAGAATGGATTCTATAGGAATGTGATTTGTTGGGCCATGAAAAATCAGAAGTTACTCATGTCTTCTTAACGAGGTTCATCAGAATTCCTTTCCTTCTTTCCTATACCAAACCATCTTCTAAAGATCCAACAGCTCTTTCCATAGAGACCACAAGCTACAGATGCACTCCCTTCCCATGGAAAAGAGGTTGTAAAAGCATCTAGTCCACTGGCATCAATATAAATTAAATTGGTTTAATTATCAAGTGATTGACTGCATCCTGTGCAATCACTTGGAAATGTCACATGAAGGTCTCTCCCAGCATCTCTCAGTTCAGCACTGTCCTTAGAGGCTGGTTCATTCTTTGTCATAGATGTGTCATATGCCTTTGAGGATGATTAATAACATCTTTGGCTTAGTGCCCATCAGATGCCACTTGAGTTTCCAATTTTGTGCTTGCAGCAGGTTCATATCTCCAGACATTTTTGCCAAATATCTCTTGTGCATAATTGGTCTCAGTTGGAATATGTTTAGCGAGGGTCTTTCCATGGCTCTCCATGGCAGAGACAGTGGACATTTCCTGATTGTAATGAAATTTGTGCAGTGTCATTTGATGGAAACACATTTAAGGTGAAATTGGTAAGAGCACAGCTCTGAGACTTTCCAGCTTCATTCAAACTGGTGGCCTAAGGCATGGAACAACTGAAAACTAGCTTTAGGCAGCCTACTAAAGGATTCCACATTTGATTGTAACTTCTGGATATCTGGGTTGCTTCATCTGTTAAGACAGATTTAGTTCACACACATGGGTAAGGTAAGGGTATTCTTATCACAGTGGTTTGATTTCAAAAATGCTTCCCAATCCACAGAAATTCCCCTTCCCCCTCCCTTAATAATGTATCTGGTTGTTGAAATACCTGCACTTACCATTGCCAGTCTCAGGATATTTCTTTTTACAGATGAATAAAATTCTGCAACATATATAATGGTCTGGAAAAATCTCTTTTTGGGGGTGTGGGGGATACTGAGGTTTGAACCTAGGACATCAAATACGCTAAACACACATTCTACTACTGAATTACATTTATAGCCCCTCCCTGATAACTATTATGAAAGATAAAATTCACTTAAAAAGAGTCGTTTATGTCCATTTTTGTACTTGAACATAAAACTCCAGTTTCTCAGCCCTTCAAAATTATAGTAAAATGTATACAGCAGGAAAGGAACATGTTTTTCAATCCATTAAACACTGAGGTTTATATAGATGACCTCATACATATCAATCATTGGCACCCATGAAAAATGATTTCCCTTTATTTTGCTTTATTGTGTAATGTTTTTTCTTTCAAGCTGAGGTAGGATTAAGCCATGCCAGTTCTTCAGTCACAACCTGATGATTTCATTTATTTTGTAAACATCTGCAGTCTTGAACTTCCCTGTTGAGGTCATTCTGATGTTGGGCATATGAATTGAAATATATTCTGCAAGTAGGGTCTTAAAATAGAGATCTGTTAACAATGATTTTTGCTACAATAGAAATCAGCTAGGAACTGTGGATTCTTTACTTCCAGCACTTAAATGCAAAGTAAAATCAAAGATGTGTGATACCTTAATGTGCTATTGGGACCAAGAACACATTTGTGAAGAAGTTCCGTTCTTTTGATTTGAAAATTGTTCCTGAACCAATTATTTTTGGAAACAGAGATAATGCACCATATTCTTCCAATCAGTGATGTGTTTCTCTCTCTGAGAGCAACAAAAATTAGGGCATTGAGCTCAGTGAGGAGCAGGCAACAACATTTTAGCATTTCTGTGGCTCATCTTTCTCCCCTCTGCTAGTTAGCAATTTCTATTACCTCCTTCATTCCAGTTACTTGGGCACAGACTCGTCTTAAACTTCGAATGACTTTTACTACCTAGAATGGCCATAAACACTGACAGTCCTGGTATACATCTGTTTTGGTAGCCCATGCTTCCCTTGAACTTGTTGTGTAGCCAAGGATGACCTTTCATTTGTGATCCTCGTGCTTTTACTTTCCAAAAGGTGGTATGATGGGCATGCACACCATGCCCAGTTAATCATGTGCTAAAGATCAAACCCAGGGCCTGGTGCATGATAGTCAAATACTTTACTAACTGAGCCATGTTTCCATCTCTCTTACATCCTTCAAAGCATTCTTGTTTTGGTGATGTTTTATATGATTCACCTTCTTTTAACAATGTATATATTTTTTTCCTTTTTTGAGAATTAATTTATGTATGTGATATTTTAAGAAGATGCCATGGTTTTGTTTAGATGGCATGTCAGGGAGTGCTATTGTTTATGACTGACAACAGCACTAACAATGGTAGTTTTCATGGTATGGTAAAAAATAAAAAGCAAATAAAAGAGGAGAATATAACCCATGGACACTTGTGAGAGGAGATCAGTTACACACAGATCTGTTGTGGAATATTATTTGAAGATTTGTTACATTTGTTTATACTGTGGAACATTTGTTTAATGTTGCAAAGATGTGCTGCATTCTTTATGTTGCATTTGTTTAACTCTGTGAAGCTGTGTTTCTGGCCTGACTAAAACACCTGATTGGTCTGATAAAAAGCTGAATGGCCAATAGGAAGGCAGGAGAAAGTATAGGTGAGGCTAGCAGGCAGAGAGAATAAGTAGGAGAAGAAATTTGGGAAGAGAGGATGGAGGATAAAGAAGACGAGAAGGAAAGGAGGACATCAGGAGCTAGCCACCCAGCTACACAAACCAGCAATGGAGTAAGAAAGAAAGATATATAGAATAGAAAAAGATAAAATCCAGAAGCAAAAAGTAGATGGGATAATTAAAGTTAAGAAAAGCTGCTAGAAATAAGCCAAACTAAGGCTGAGTATTCATAAGTAAGAATATGTCTCAGTGTATTTATTTGAGATGGGTGGTGGCCCCCTCCCAAAGAACAAAGAGTAAAAAACAACCAACTACACAGGTCTCTCTGGGGAAGTTTTCTAACACATGTCAATGAAGGTGAAAGCCTGGTGTATTCTGAGACACAAGAGAAGACCAGAGCAGGTGAGAGGGACAGTCAGTGTTTAAAAAGATAAAGAGGCAACTTTAGGACTTTTGGAAAGTTATTTACATAGTGAGAATAATAATTTGAATAGAGTGTATGAACATGTTCCTTTCAGGATGTACTTTGACTGCTTTCCTCCTCCTCCACCTCCTCCTCCTCCTCCTCCTCCCCTCCTCCTCCTCCCCCCTCCTTCTTTTTGATACAGAGTCTTACTATGTAGCCTTTGCTGGCCTGAAACTCATTATGTAGACCAGGCTGATCTTGAACTCATAGAAATCCACTTGCCTCTGTCTACTTAGTGCTGAGATTCAAGGAGTGTGCTACACTGCCTGGACCCACTGCTTTTCTAATGAAGTCTAGAAGGCCAATATACTATTGTCTGGAAGTTCTGGAATAGCTTAGCTAAGCAATAACAAAGCATATAGCATTTGATTGTATTCCTAAAAGCATACAGTCTCAATTTCTGTGAATTATTTATTTAGCTGTTTGCCTTTCTTCTCATTTAAATGTCTGCTTATTTAAAACTTTCCTTCTCCACCCTCCATGCTATCCAGTCCCTCACATTGCTTCATTTCAAAGAGTGAAGCCTTCTTAGGCAGAGCAGTCACACATGATTGAACTGTTCTTCTTTCCAGCAGAACCATGTTCCTCATATGCCAAAGCCCCTGAGAACAAGAGTAAGCATTTCATTGTTGCACTCACTTTTTCCTTGCTTGCAGACACCACCAGTGAGTTGTGTTTGAGTTGAGGTTAATGCTAATATTTTCTTCCCTTCTGGACTAATATATCTTCCCTTTCTCAATTCACATTTCCCCGGAAGCTACATACACTGGGAGCTCTTTGGATGTATTTCTTTCCAGTTACATATGAACAAAATGTTTGGTCAAAACATTGTCAGGTCATAGTTTTATCCATGGGCAACTTGGCATGACTATATTGCTTCTCTTTTCCATGGCTCCTTCTCATCCACATAGACAGCTGCTTTTAGAACATTAATTTCTGGGCTAGAAGATGACTGGATAGTAAAAAGTGCACACTGCCCTTCCAAAAGACCTGAGTATTGTTCCTAGCACTCATATCTGGTGGTTCACAACTTCCTGTAACCACATATGTGAGGGATCAATACCCTCTTCTTGCATCTGTGTTCACCTGCACTCATGTGGTATATGCTAATATAAATACATAGTATGCACATACATTTAAAAATAATATTACTTTTGTTTAATTCTTTTGGTATAAATTGAGATTCTAATGGGAAAGAATAAATATATGACACAGAATATTTAAGGAGTTATGCTTTTCAATTTTTATTATACTCAAAATCTTGTAATGTCACCAAAATTGACAATTTCTACACTAAAAATTTCATCAACATCTTCTGCTATATATGAAAGGAATTCCCTCATTCCTGTGAAATTTATGATGTGAGAAAAGAGTCACCATAAATATTATTTCCTCTCACTGTGACATTATTCAGACAGTTAGTAACTTATACTTTTGAAATTACCTGGCATAGCCTGAATGATGATCTTTTTAGTTTTCTTTACCCTTTCATAAATGAAGCATAACAATTATATATAGGAGATTGATTAACTAGTGAAGCAAAATAAAATTGTAGTCAAATGGTATAATAATTTGAGATGTAATTGACTCTTGATTTATTCAGAAAATATCTGTTTTTAGAAATGTGGCTTTGTCTTGTTGCAAAAAGCTTATATTTCTGAATGAGTAAATAGGTGAGATACACTAATTTTGGTACTTTAACTGAGGAATGGAGAATTTCCTGACATTAATAGTATGGGTATTGTTGTTATTATTATCATCTCTTCCCTTTGGCTAACTATACAGTCCAGGATTCCATCAAGGGAATAGTGCCACTCAAAGTGAGCAGGTCTCCTCAACTTAATTAATGAAATCAAGATAATACCCTAAAGGCATACCCAGATCCCCATCTCACAAATGAGTCCAGATTCTGTCAAGTTGGCAACTAACACTAATAATCACAGATAGAGAATCAAGTGTAAAACGTCTGGTATGTAGATTTGATGATACATGGATTTATTTTGGTTAAGAGAATATATACATGAACAATGAATGAAAAAAACCTTATGAAAAAATTCAGGTGTGTCTTTGAAATTTTGGCAGAGAAAGAAAAGTATTTGGGAAAGCATTTAGATATCAGAAGATCACAATTGGTAGGAAAATATAAAGTAAAATCTAACATGGATAAAATTATTATAATCTCAAATTAGTATTTTTATAACTTAGTGCTAGGGATAAAAGAAATCATAAAGCTGGATGTGGGAATACATGCAAGCAATAGTTCCTGTACACAGGAAGTAGAGGGAAATGAAAGGATCATGAATTCAAGGATGGCCAGGAGTATATAGTGAGACCCTGTTTGTGAGGAGAGTGAGAAGGGAAGTCTAGGAGAAGATGGAGGTGGGAATGATGTGATGAAATACAATGCATAAATTATGAAATTCTCAAATATTGATAAATAAAATTAAATTTAAAAGTAGAGCTTGGCAATTTGACATTGATCTAAGTTCAGTAATTAACCTTAATTATGATACTATTGCTTAAAAATAGCAAACTTTACTCATAAATGTGACTTTAGAGTTCAGCTGAACAAAGGTTTTTTTGTGGATCTATCACACAGCAATTACAAAACTAAGGAGGTAAAGATGTATATTTTAACTTTAAAACTATATGGTGGAGGTTATTGTCTTACGGAAACCTGTGGATATCAGTATCTTTTGAATACTGAAAGATTAATTGTTCTGATTATAAATATGAATTATTTAAATGAATTAAACTATCAATTGAGTTTATTTAGATAAATGCTGGCTAGACTTCATTTGTATAACATTTTAAACATCACTTATAAATATAAAAACTAGGAAAAAAATTCACTCTTAGGCCCATTGTTATGTCACAACTATGGCTATAACTGCTATGATTTATAGACAACCTTGTGTTTGAGTATCTTCTATTCACTCACACACCCATATATATATATATATAATGTTCATTGTGTGCTCTAGAATGCATAACCCATGAGATTACACACACACACAACACACACACACACACACACACACACTCACTCACAAAGCACATATATAAAATAAAATGGAGAAGAAATAGTTCTTTACAGTATTAAAGTCTCTAAAACTCTTGAAGTACTGAAATTTACTTAATTTTACTTTTTTTTCCCACACTTCTCAAACATGTTATCACTGAATGATTTTGTGACTGTTTCTTGTTTTCCCTTATGATAAGCAATTCAGAAATACAGATTGAAAAATACTGATGTTTTCTAGTGGAACATTAATGTTTCTAAAATGGGAGTGTATTAAGGTCATTACTGTTTTGTTATTAAATTATCAGACAGTAATAAGCAATTCTCTTTAAGGCTCTAGAGAAATCAGCATATAGCCGTCTGCAGAAAGAGGGTGATGTGAATATCTCACTTTCAAAAATGGAACAAGTGTTAATCAGCTTTCTATCACTGTAATAAAGTACAAGAGACAATCAATGTAAAAAGAAGAAAGATTTAGGCTCATAGTTTGGAGCAATCCTTTGCATGGATGGGCAAACCTTTATAGTGCATGCTTTTGTCAGGGGCACATGGTGAAACAAAGCCATTCAATTCATGACAGGAGAGAGAGAGAGAGAGAGAGAGAGAGAGAGAGAGAGAGAGAGAGAGAGAGAGAGAGAGAGAGAGAGATTGATTTCACAATGTTTTTAAGGGTCCCCAAAGGCCTTCATTAAACCTCATCCTTTAAACAATCCTACCACTTTCCTATAGTACCACAGGCTGAGGACCAGATTTCAACACATGGGTCTTCATAGGCTATTTCAGGTCCAAATTACAGCAGCAAGATAAGGAGGTGCCTTGAATATGTTATTTGCATTGCATTCATATCTTGCAATCCTTGTCAAAGCTCCCCTGGTGTAGGCAGCTGTGTTTCTGGGTGCCATTCTATGGGCCAAGACCCATAGCTTTTCTTTCTTAATTGGGACCATTGTAACTCCAAGAGGCCTCATGTACTCCTTTCCATGCCACCCTTTTCCAGGCTCCCCCAAGGTCTTCCCACAACATGTCCATTCATTTAAAAAATGAAAAAATATTTATTTGACTTTATATGTATGAGTGTTTTGCCCTAATGTGCTTATGTACATGATGCATATGTCTAGCACCCCACAGGTTAGAAGAGGGAATTGGATCTTCTGGAACTGGAGATCCAC
>NW_023505488.1:0-12215 GCF_004664715.2 Peromyscus leucopus | reverse complement strand
GAAAATTTCTCCTTTCGCTGAGTTTCAACCACAAGCCCTCTGCAGAACATTCTGAGGCTTCTCACACTCAACCTGTGTTCATTTCCAACCTTAGCCCCAGATCATCAGGGTACGTGGATCCGACAATGTCATTCCTACTTTTATGTCCCAAATAAAACTCTGGTGAGCTAGCAAGACAGTCAGCTTACTAAAACGCTGGCCACATAAGCATGAGGGCATGAGCTCAGATCCACAGCATCCACATTAAAAAAAAAAATCGACTATAGCAATGTGTCTATAATCGCAGTGCTGGGCGATAGTGATGAGGAGGCTCTGCAGCTCTCCAGCCCGCTATTCTTACTGAATCAGCATGCTCCAAGTTTGGCAAGAAACTCTGCCTCGAAAACTTAAGGTGGAGAAAGTTTAACGATCACACAACATTAACCCCTGACCTTCACACATATCTACATACATATGCATGCATACCCATATGTACACATACATGAACATGGACATATAACATAGCTAGAGGAAGAGAACTCTGCATTCTCCCTTTCTCACTCCACTCCTAAGCCATCACTCCTTCAAACTTCCCTTGTATCGAGTTCTGTCTAAACTAATGTGAGGTTGAAAATTTGACAATTTAGAATACTTTCTCTCGGTTTGCCACAATATCGAATCAAGCAGCACAATCCGATTTCTCTCTCCTATAGAATTAAAGCCCTTTCTGCATCATTTAGGAAGTATGACCTAAGTATAGGGTATATGCTTGGATTTGTGCAGCGGTTCTTAAAGTGTGGTCCATGACAATCCCTGTCAGCATCACTTAGGACCTTGTTAAGAGTGATGATATCCAGGCTTCACTCTAGTCCTGTCACTTTCCCTTTAACAACTCCTCTAAGTGATGCTGGAGCATATGAGAACCAGTGGATTAGCACAGCCATTTTTTGTGTGTCCCCATAACCTATCCTAACTGGGAGTACTATATTCATCTACTTGGAGTCTTTTGTATTGCCATGTCTCTGTTCCAGAACCATCAATGGCTTGCAGTTCCCGAACTCACAAAGCCGAAACCACTTCACACAGCTTTGAAAGCTTTAGCATCCAGTGGCAGTGGAGACGGCTGAGTGAGTAAGTGCCTGCCAAAGATCTGCATTCAGATCCCCAGCATCCACATAAAAAGCCAGGCATGAGAGCACACACCTTTATCCCCAGTGCTAGAGGAGCCAAGGAGGCACACGGGGAGCTGTCTGGCCATCCAGTCTTGCCAAAACGTATACTTCAGGTTCAGTGAGAAACAGACCCTGTCTCTAAAAACATGGGAGAAAGCCGGGTGGTGGTGGCGCACGCCTTTAATCCCAGCACTCGGGAGGCAGAACCAGGCAGGTGGATCTCTATGAGTTCTAGGCCAGCCTGGGCAACCAAGTGAGTTCCAGGAAAGGCACAAAGCTACGCAGAGAAACCCTGTCTCGAAAAACCAAAAAAAAAAAAAAAAAAAAAAAAATTGGAGAGAGCAGCAGTGAAACATACCCAATGTTGGCCTCTGACCTCCACCTTCACACTCCAATATTTAGTGCATGCACTCACTTTCATGTACACACACACACACACACACACACACACACACACACGGGGGGGGGTGTACACTCACACAATCTTCATCATCCACTTCCATCTCTCCAAATTAATTCTCACTCATTGACTCCAAGATACTCTCCATCCTAGCTGGAACAACCTGTCCATCTAAAGTGGATGGTTCCTTTCTCCACATACAAACAAAAATAAAAACAGAAGCCATTGATGCAAAGTGACTCTTCAGAATGCTCCCAAATTCATCATTTGCAACGATTTAAAAACATTGATCCAACCCTTTTGTGAAAGTGAGTCTTGCTACCACTCTACCTTCCTACTATTCCTGATGTGTGCCCAATACATACTAATAAATTCAGCTCTGTCTTTGTGGATGGAAGCCCTGCTCACCATTGAGGGCCCTGCACAGTTTGCAGGGAAAATCGGGAAAAAACAATGTGCAAGCCTGTCTCCTCAATCAGAGATGGAAGGCATTTTGTTTCATCTACCTTCTATTGTTTTCTCTTTACATACTTTAGAACTCCTGTTTATTGCCCTTCTAATAGACAAGTGTTATGGGCAGCCTACCAGTGTACCGAATGAGTACACTGGTAGTACTCTGGTACTGTCTGGTAGTACCAGTGTACTGTCTCCTTGAACACTTAGGCCCAGAATTCCTTCACCTGGAACCTGCCGAATGTTTACAGGAGAGTGACCGTGAGTGAATGCATGAGACTCTACATTAGCCAATGTGTCAGCGAACAGGTGCCATTCACACCTGTAAGAAACCTTCCCAGCATGTTCCAAGTCTCCTTTCTAAAGCCAGTCAACCAGCCAACATCCTTGACAAGCCCAGCTTCACCAAATATGAAATATCTAAGAGAACTTTTAATGAAAGAAATGCTTTAGCAATTTAAATGTTCCTATAGGAGCCAATCAGGTGGTGCACATATACATGCATGAACATACATAAATACACACAGACACACACACACACACACACACACACACACACACACACACGCCCCTGTAATGTCAGCACTTCAGAGGCTGAGACAGGAGGATAATGAGTTTAAGGTCAACCTGGACTACACAGGAGACCAAAACATGGCTATTTATAAGTAACTCTTAAACCTCCTATTTAATAAGTAATACATCTGACCCACAAAAGAATGATTCATTGGAGCAAAAGTTTTCACCACTAGAAAATGTTATGTGATAATTAAAATTTGTTTCATCTTTATGACTCTACAGATAAAGATATATTTAAAAAAAAAAAACACATGAAGAATGCAGACTAGCAAGCTGTGGATGGACGTCTGTCCAGTAGCTACCCAATGGATATCCCACAGAAAGACCCATTGACATAGCCCAGATCTCTTCTCTCTCTTGAGCACATTAACCACCCTCCCCAACACTCTGATTTCACATCTTCTATGACTCACCCCCCATCAATGGGTTTGAAAGGAATCGGAGGTGAGGAGAGCCTCTTGGCTTGTCCATCCTGGCCCTTTTTTCACCATCCATAGTACTCTCGTAGGCCAGCAAACTACGTTCCACTTCAGTTGCTCAGGAAAACCAGAATGCCATGCTTCTGGTGCTCCTGGGAAATTCCAGTTCTGTGGTTGGCTGAATTGCACACGTCCTGGTCCAGGCAATCTGCAGCAGAGAACAGCACAGGCAGGGTAATGTGAGTACTACCTGTGGTCAAACAGACTCTCATGCAGACACGCGCGCGCGCGCGCGCACACACACACACACCACACACCACACACGCGCGCACACACCCATACACTCCACCTAGCAGGCTGGAGACCGGCCGAAGTCCACAACAGCCCCCAGGCCTCAAGTCTGCAAAGTTGCTGATGTCACGTCCTTGACTAAACTGAGACCAATCAGGGAGCAAGCTTCAGAGTTTATCTGGAAAGAAATTTACACTTTGTAACTTTTGGAGAACGAAGGGAGCTGGGTGTTTGTGTAGGAAGCAGTTGTTAGAGCTCCTGAGATCTGTTTGCTACGGAGGGGCCTCCTAGACAAGCCCCAGCATCCAAGAGCTGAGAAAGCTGCTTTTGCAGCAGCTCAGAGGAACTGCCTGCACAGGAACATGTACAGCCCAGCCTGGCCATCTGCACATGTGGTTTCAATTTTGCTGGGAGTGTCTTATGGAAAAATGTGTCTGTATATTACAAAAATGCAAGGGGTAGAGGTGGAGAGGGGTAGAAAGAACTTGTTTGCCTCTTTGGGGGGCTGCAAATTCACCCCATGCCCTATTTTGCCTTTCCTGTACACATTTTGATTTTACTTGTAAATAACAGCTGAGTGGTTACTGTTAGGAAAACGGATCACAGGGTCTCCACCACAGGTGTGAAGGAGCGCCACTATCTGAATTGCCAGTTGGCAGGAGAGCTGCGCTGTTACGGTGCCCTCCGTTTGCCCACATGAGTGTTTAGGCTTTCAGTATGAGTGGCTTTCCAATTTCCATTTTCCACCGTATTCCCAGGTGCTGCTTCCAGGCAATCGCTCGTGTGGCCACCACCAATGGGTCTGAAAGGAACCCGGTGTGAGCAGAGCCTCCCGGCCTCAGCAGCTTACTGCTTTTCCTGCCCCCTATCTATTCACCACCCATGACATTCTCCTGCACCAGGAGAACCACTTTGCTCAGCAAAGACTCCCACTTTTCCTCTCTTCCAGGTAGAAAAGACTATCATCTCCCCAAAAGGCTCTAAGCTACTCTCAAGCACAGGCTGGCTTCCAAACGCCGGAGATTTGTTTCTGTCTGAGATGTTTGGATTCTCAATTGAAACATTTAGCAACTACTTTGAACCACTGCGTGTTGTTTGCATGCTTTTTCGCGTGCTTTTTCAGCTAGAGGGTGGCTGCGTATCTCAGGCTGGCCTGGAGCATACTATGCAGTCAGGCAAGCCTCGAACTTGGTAGCAAACCTGCCTCCACCTCCAGAGTGCTAAGATTGCAGGTGTGCATTGACACATGTGGCATCCTTCGTATTTTTAATGCATTTCTGTGCATGCATACACTTACCCTTGTACATCTGTACCCCAGTGTAAATTTATTATTATCCCGTCCTAGAGATTGTATACTTAGTCTGGAAAGCTTTCTGTTATCCCATATGTTGATATATTCATTTCTTTACTCTCCACTGTATTTCACATTGAGCCCAAAGTATTTCCTTGTGCCCAGTGGTCATGGTACATGCCTTTAATCCCAGCACTTGGGAAGCAGAGGCAAGTGGATCTCTGTGAGTTCGAGGCCAGCCTGGTCTACAGAGTGAGTTCCAGGACAGCCAGGGCTATACAAAGAAACCCTGTCTCAGGGGAAAAAAAGCATTTCCTTGTTCCCTAATGATGAACCAGATGTTGCCATTTCTTGGAGTGCTAGATAAATTAAATACTGTAATCAGTGTCGGAATACATTGCTTTGGGCATACCTGCAAGTTTCTCTAGAAGAGAGATTCCAAAAACTATAAATACTAATTCAAGGTTATGTTCTTATGGGGCTGGAGAGAACCAGAGTTTGGTTCCCAGCACCCACATCAGGCAGCTCACAAACTGCCTGTAACTCTTGTAGAGTAAAAGGTCCGAGTCTATTGCCAGGTTTGAAAACCTACCAAACTCCACCGATCCCTGAGGTTGAAAACCCACCAACGCTGAGCTTGTCCCTGAGCTCAAACCCACCAATCCCTTAGCTAGAAATCCCATCAGTCCCTGGGCTTAGATTGAAATCTCGCCAATCCCCACCCTGGAAATCTCCACCTTGGAAAACTCCTCGCCAAAGAAACCCTACATAAAGCCTGCCTCCTGCTCAGTTCCCAAGCAGAGGAGCCACCCTCTTGTGTCTCTCCCAATAAATCTTTTGGGTGAGGTTTGTTATGTGGTGTGACTTTGTATTATTCCTTGGCCCCCAACTGCCAGGACACCTTTCTTTTTAGAGCTGTAACACTTACAACTCTAGCTCCAGGAGATCCATTGCCCTGTCCTGGACTCGCTTGTCATTCATGTTCACATACCCACACATAAACACACATACATCTATACTTAAGAATTTTAAAATAAATCTTTTTAAAGGTATGCTCTTACACATATGATAAATTATATGAAACCAAAGATATACACATACATGGCTGAATACAAGTAAATTTGGGAAACTTTGAAAAAGATCAGTAGATTACATGAATGTTGTTTTTTTTTTCTTTTTGTCAGCAAGTATGTGTACGTTGTGTGCATGCATGTGTTCATGTGTGGAGGTAAATGTATATGTGTGTACATGCACGTATGGAAGCCAGAGATTGATGTCCGGTATCTCGCTCTCCATCTTATATATGTTGGTTCAGAGTCTCTCACTTGAACCCAGAGCTCACTGATTCAGCTACTCTTGATAGCCAGCTTGCTGTAGGGCTCCTCTGTCATCACCTCCCAAACGCTGTGATGACAGAGAAGTCTCCACATCGGCATGGCCTTTGCACGTTATCTGGAGATCTGAACTCAGATCCTCATACTTCTATGGCAACCACATTACCCACTGAGCCATCCATCTCTCCGGGCCATGAATATTGACTTCCAGTTGTGACATTTTACTATACCATTGCAAAGAGGTCGCATCTTCCCACTGAGGGAAGCTAAGTGCACAAGAGAGCTTGTTTCATTATTTCTTGGAACGGCACATGAATCTATAATTTTTCTCAGTAAAAATTTTAATTTTAAAGAGAGAGGCTGCTCATTGAAAATCAGGATAAATGCAGCCAAATTGCTTACCATCTCTGTTTGCAGGATTTACTGAGAAGGTGGTATGCATGCAAATCTTTCAGTGCTGTATCAGGAGAGACATGCAGAACCATAAACATACTTGGCAGAGAGTGAGCCATTTACTTCCAACATAGAAGGGCTGGGAGGGGTTTAAACGGAGAGCCATTGTGGGGCAGCTGGATACTATCGCCATTTGTTCCCACTAAAGTCTTCAGAGCCCAGCTTATTTACATTTAATTCAGTTTGAGTAAGATGTGATTTTTCCACAGTCAACTTTAAGTTTCAAAGTGACAGGAAAGAACATTTTCAGGTTGTTGCCCTAATACCTGGGAAGGAATTCACCAGCATTGAATCTTCTCATTTATTATGTTGAGCACTGTTGGCAAATAAAATGGGGGCAGGACTTTCAACTGCTTGATAGTAGTTCTCTACAGGAAAGCTTCATGCATTTTTAAGACCTCTTATGATAAAAATTGAACTACATGTATATGAGCTATGATTATAGGAAATAAGATGACTAGCCATAAACCATAAGAGAGCAATAGTGTTAGTAAGCCCTAGTGAGCCCTTGTGCCTGTCAGTGTGTGTTTGTGTGTGTGTGTGTGTGTGTGTCTGTTTATGTTCAGTGAAATTTGTCCAGGCTGAATAAGAACAAAAAAAATACAGCATGCAACAGATGGTAAGGCCACACTCATTCCTTCAAAGTGGCATTGTTCACAGGAGACGGTGTCTGGGCCCCACCCTCACTTAGGTGACCAAATCACACCTCACTAACAGATTACTAGCCCATTTACCTCTGAGGAATTGAGGATCCTTGAAACTCACCGCCAACGGACAAGCATAGAGGCCAACCCCTGTAATCTCAGGTTTGAGGTGGCTGAGGTAGAGGATTACCACATTTGAGGCCAGCCTAGGCCGCATAACAAAACCCTATCTCCAAATCAAACAAAAACAATAAACATAAGCTGGGACTGACGACTGACGCTGGCGGAAGGTGGGGGAGGGGACTTCTGATCAGTCAAGGTTTGTCCAGAAGCAACCAGCCAGCAATTTTCCTAGCGCAAATCCTTTAGGAGCTCAGAGGCACGGGCTTCTCTCGTTAGGAATTACCTGCTTCTCACACAAGCTCCTATCTTTCTGTCATTGATGAAGGTGCTGCAAGTGGACAGCACCCATCCACTCCTGTCCCTGAAGCAAAACCATACAATTCGAACAACATAACGGAGTATTCTTGAGGTGAGCTCAAAGCGTGAAATAGTCTACGTAACCCTGGGACTGGACTCTTGGAAAAAAAAAAAAAAAAAAACACCAGTAGGTCTGTTTTGTTTTGTTCTGGTTTTGTTAATTGAATAACCAGTGAGTCTGCTTCATTCTGCCTGGCCGTGCTTGGATGTGGAAACAGAGAAGGAAGAGGAAGTAGGGGAAGAATTGGAGGGAAGAGAAAAGGGGGTAGAATGGATCCAAATACATTATATGCATGCATGAATGTTTAATAAAATGTCACTGCAAAAAAAATAGAAAAGATAGAAAATTTGTTTTATCGTTAAAAAGAGGGGGGCACAAAAGGCAGAACTAAAAATGAGAAACTTTCAAGAATAGAGAAGAATAAGAAAAAAAAATCTTGATGACTGACTGATCCTTGATGGAATTCTGAATGGTGAGACAAGACAGGAAAGGCATCAGTGTCCCAAACGTGGAAGGAGAACTCTGCATGCTGAGTGCACTGTAGTGCTTCGTATCTCGCCTCCTCCCTCTCATCACTGCGCTGGGGTCTGGGAGAGAATCTCTGTGTTCTCGGGAGATGTGAGATCTCCGGAGTACTGCTGGGGCAGAGGCGGGTGGGACTGTGAGGCCAGGGAGGAAGTGTGGCAGCTCCACTCCTTCCACCCATCGAAAAGGCTGGTGAGTTCCCTCTCACTGGGATGACAACCTGGAATCTTCCTTGCTGTCATTTGGGAATATAAATTTGACTCTTCCCACTGTACAGTAATGAAGAATCATAAATAACAAACAACAGCCTATTTTGCTCAAATTATTTTTTATATTTTGTAGGCTTGCCTACAGCCTGATCTTATGGTGGCATTCTCTCAACCGAGGCTCCCACTGTAAGATCTTTGCTTTAGTACTGAATTAAAAAAAAAAAAAACTGCACTGTAGCATTTACCTTGGAAATTGGCTTCTTTTTTATTCCCACTTAGATATGTGAGATGGCTCAGCTCATAGAAGGTGATTGCTACAAAGCATGATGATCTAAGTTCAATCCCAGGGAACCACATTGTGGAAGCAGAAAACCAACTTCCAACAAGTTGTCCTCTGACCTCCATACATGGCATGGGGCACATGCATCTGCACATGTGTGTACAAGTGTGAAAACACACAAAATAAATAAATACTTTTAAACTTCTATTTTTTGCCCCTCTCACGTCTTCTTAACCCAACTGAAGTGAAGAATCATGATTCCTACAACTTACAAATAGTTCATTTAAAAATATATGTATAAGTACTAATATACCACTTCCCATATATATTATACAGAGGTATACATACATATATGGAGTTGCATACTTGTGTCTGCATGCATTTATGAATAAATACATCAGGAGAAGCAACCATGACAAAATGCAAACACTTAGTGAATTGAGGTAATGAACCCAACCGCATTTGTTAAGTTATTCTTACAATTCTTGTGCAAGCTAGATGCTTTTCAAGATATAACAATGGTAGGTGTGGGTGAGATAGGAAAATTGGTAAATGGAAGTTAAAGCCTAGTATACACTTTTTACAAGTTAAATTGGTTAATTTGTGTGACCAATGTATTTGTTGTGATATGAGATCTTCTAAAGAAAGGGGAGAATACATTCTACAAACATATGAATGACTTCAAGATTTTGAAAGCATTGGGATTTAAAACCATCAAAGGATACTGGCAGGCTTCCTTTTTTGGTTTTGTTTGTTTGTTTGTTTTTGGTTTTGTTTTGTTTGGTTGGTTGGTTTGGTTTTGGTTTTTTTCAAGACACGATTTCTCTGTGTAGTTTTGGTGACTGTCTGGATCTTGCTCTGTAGACCAGGCTGGCCTTGAACTCACAGAGATCCGCCTGGCTCTGCCTCCCAAGTGCTGGGATTAAAGGCGTCTGGCCAGGCTTCCTTTTCAAGAGTATGATTCTGGGCATGGTGGCATACACCTTTAATCACCACACTCAGGAACCAAATGCAAGCAGATATTTATCCATATGTATATACATACATGCATATATATAGTATATAGATACATAATATTAGGTTATGAATAGATTTTCCCCAGTGTTAAAGATGTAGCTTAATGATACAGTGCTTGCCTAGCATCCATGAGGCATTAGTGTTCATCCCTAGGACTGAAAAAAATAAAGTTTTATTCCCTGAAAAGTATTCATTGTGCATATATATTTAGATTTTTAACTATTGCTTTAATTATTTTATTATGTAAAGCTTATATCTAGAAATTGCAAACGAAGTTGTCTTGGTCAGGGTGACTATTGCTGTGATGAAACACCATGACCAAAAGGGTTTGTTTGGCTTACACTTCCATGTCATAGTCCATCATTGAAGGAAATCAGGACAGAAACTCAAAGGGCAGGAACCTGGAGGCAGGAGCTGATGCAGAGTCCGTGGAGGAGTGCTTTTTTTTTTTTTTTTTTTTTTTTTTTGGTTTCCCTGTGTAGCTTTGTGTCTTTCCTGGAACTCACTTTTTAGACAAGGATGGCCTCAAACTCACAGAGATCCGCCTAGCCTCTGCCTCCCGAGTGCTGGGATTAAAGGCGTGTGCCACCACCGCCTGGCTGGAGGAGTGCTTCTTACTGGCTTGCTTCTCGTTGTTTACTCAGCCTGCTATCTTATAGACCTCAGGACCGCTATCCCAGGGATGGCACCACCCACAATGGCACCATCACATCAATCACCAATTAAGAAAATGTCCTATAGGCTTGCCTACAGCCTGATCTTATGGTGGCATTCTCTCAACTGAGGCTCCCTCTCCAAAGACTCTAATTTGTGTCAGGTTGACATAAAACCAGTCAGCACAAATGTCCTTCAAACACTGTGTTGAACAAAGCAAACATAGATCTATTAAGGAAAAGATAGAAAGTTTGAGAGGCACTAAGGAAGGGATATTGTCCTTCAAACACTTTTTTTTTTTCATTATAAAGAAATAAGGCTGGAGAGATGGCTCAGAGAATACACTTGCCACCCTTGTAGAAGACCTTGGTTTGGTTCCCAGAACCCATGTGACAGCATGAAACCATCTTTAACTCCAGTTCCAGAGGATTTAACCCCCTTCTCTGGCCTCCACGAGAACCAGGCAAACACATGGTACACATACATACACTCATACACATAAATAAATATTTATGTCAATATCATCTATTATAAAAGTAAATTAGAATTAATCTAAGCAGCTAACATTATGGAATACAATACAATAATTTAAAAGGGTAGTACCAAAATGTTTGAAACTTACGAAACTATTTCCAAAAGGTTTCTGAAAGAAGCAGGCATCACAAATAATTTTACAATAGGGTCCCTACTTTCAATCAGAGTGAAAAGATAAAAGACATACAGTATTCTCTCTTATCCACTGTTTCACTTCCCATAATTTCAGTCACTTGGGTCCAACTACATTGTGAAACCATTCAATGAGAAAGTCTGCAAATGGCTCACAGGTTTTCAACTGTGAGCCATTCAGATCAGTGTAAGGAAATGTCTCTTGCTTCGTACCGTCTAACACATGAACCATCATCCCATCTAGTATCTATCTGTACTGTCTACTCTGCTGCCCAGACCTCATCTTAGTCAAACATTTAAGCCATTACCTTGGTTATTACCTTGGTATGGGACAGTACCACAACCACGCGTCTGCTGTTCAGGTAACCTGCCTGAAGAAGCCCACCCTATGTCACAATGAGCCCACTGTTCCCTTCATGTCATCTGCTTACATAGGCGTTGGTTGTACCATCTCACATCACCACCAAGAAATGGAGGGGGAGGACAGCCCAATAAATTATTCTAGGAGAGGGTGTTTTCAAATCTCTTTATTACTAGTGTTTTAGTTTTACTGTATGTGTTCATCATACAAGTTACCATGCTACACAAAGACATTTTCACACAATTACCCTACATATATTAGGTACATTCCTCAATGTACCCCCCTACATTCTTCATTTCAGCCCTTCCCCATCCTGCTAGTCCCTTTCTTCTTCTGGTGTTTACATATATATATATATATATATGATTTTTATATATACATGATTTTATGTATCTATCTAAAATCTAAGAACCATGGGTGAGAGAAAATACATACTAGTCTTTCTGAGACTGACTTAATTCACTTAGACTACAAAGCAATTTCTTCAAACCACATGGCTTCATTTCTCTTAATGGCTGGGGAAATGTTTCATTTTATAATTTAGATTTTCATTTTTTCAAGAATAAATGACCTACTGAGCCCCTTTAGTGTTGTGCATATATACAGGTGTTTGGGGCTGACCACTTGGGACTGAATAACCTATCAGGGAGCTGGTCCCCAGAAAAGACGGATTCTCCCTCTCCCTCTCCCAGCAGCCATTTTGTTGCCCATAGTTCTTCATATAGGGATGGGAATGTCAATTGGTGTTGCCATTATGCAGATCTTGTTTCAGAAACCATAATATTTGATGTTTCAGGGCAGATTCCCTGTCATGTCTGGAAGACACTATTCTAGCAGCCAGTGTCCTGGTCCTCTGGCTCTTACAATCTTTCCATCCTCTCCTTCTCAATTTTCCCTGAGCCTTAAGTGTAAGGATTGTGTTATAGTTATGTCAACTGGGGCTGAGCACTCTGCACATACACCACATTTCTAACCCATTCCTCTGTTGTTGAACACCTAGGTTGGTTGTA
>NW_023505487.1:0-34938 GCF_004664715.2 Peromyscus leucopus | reverse complement strand
ATGGTGGCAGTCTTCAATGAAAGGTTTGGCATGGGGGCCTCTAAGCAAGATTTTCCCCTCAAATCCACCCTTTAGGGTTCAGCTTAGAAAGCACTTCTTCCAAAAGGTATTCTCTGGTTTCCTTCAAACCATCTGGACTGGGGACCTTCCTAAGGTTCCCACAGCACCCTGTATTTTCCTACCCAAGTCTGTTCAGCTGTCAAGGGATGGTTATCTGTATGTCAAATCACTAGCCTGGGAGCCATGTGAGCAGTCATTGAGTTTCTCTGGTCATCCTTCCTGAGCCTTGGCCCTAGTAGATCATAAGAGTATTTGGAGCCTTTTTATAAACATATCAGTATTTCCGTCTTGCAGAATCTGTATTTTCCCGCACTGTAATGGAAGAGAGTCCCAACACCGAGAGCCTGGTAATGTCCCTAACATCACATGACCACATGGAATGGCATTCCAGCCTGGGACTGCCTGCTCCAGATGCCTGTGCCTTTGGTGGTGGAGCAATACCTCTCTGGATCCTCAGCCTCCTCAGAAGCCTGAGTTTAGAAAGTAATCTTGAGGTATAGAATTCAGATGGACAGGCCTGGAGGCTAGGCTGGTGCCCAGATCAGGAAACTGATGTAGCAAATACTTACATTCCTGCATCAGACAATGCTGTGCTCTCAATATCTGGTGGGCTGTCGAACAAAACCTTGCCAGTCTATGCAGCCCAAACCAACCTGGCCAGGCTCCTTCTCTCCTTGACTTACACCGCAGTGTGGACCAGGAATAACAAGTAGCTAAACACACCAATGCTTCCTATGTGGAGGAGATGAATGCTACAAACAGAGGTGAATTCACTTTGAAAATTAAAATCTTATCTTTCCCACCTTTCTGTCTGCAATAAAATATACTTAGAAAATGAATGTATTTCAGTTGAGAGGAAAAGAATTCATTTCATGATTTTGTTTAGACAACATGAGGACATTTGTGCCAAGAATGGCAATATGTCACATCTGTACAAGGCAATGGTGCCAAAGAGTGGCCACCTACCGCGTACAAGGGCAGCAGGGGAGGAGCCTGAATTCCAGCCAAGGAACACCACACAGAGAGGTGAGTTTGTCCAGGCCCTGGCTCTCGGGACTTCTCTATTTCCGGTGCCTACAACGATGTATCCAATCTCACCAGGCCTAGAAAGAAGAGACACTCTTCTTAGCAGTGTCCCTAGAAAAGAACATCAAAGTCACTAAACGCCGAGTAATGTCATCTATGAGTGTGAAAGAAGATTTGAAGAGGACCACGAAACACAGTTGTTAGCTTTGGGAGCTCCTGCCATGTGGACTAAAAGATACAGACTTGAGATGTGGAGCTTCACCGGAAGTTGAACGGAAGGGCCAGGGAAGGGCAAAGAAGAGGGGCAGAGCAACAGGAAGAAGACAGTCATTTCTCAGCAGTGACAAGCCCTCCTGGTCACCACAGTCACGGATCTCTGGGTCTGCAGCATAGATTCTGCCACCCATGGCCTGTGTGACACCTACATGTCCCCTACAAGACAACACCAGACTGGCCAGAGTGCATTCACCTAACCTGTCTGCCCTGGGATGCAATGGTTCCATCAATAACCGCCCTGGAGCCAATCCTAAGGCCCGAGGCAAAGTGCTGTGAAGCATACAAGAAAGGGGGAAATGGGGTCTGCACTGCTGCTAGACCCTGGGGAACAGAGTGGGGAGAGAAGACACAATACTTGTCATTTCCGGAATGAACAGGAATTCAAGCTTCCGATCTGCCATTCAGAACACAGGAGTTCCCACACATAAACAAGTGGCAGGATACCACCTACCTAACAAAAAAGGGCTGTGTGGCTACTGCACTGATGTCACATACCTCTAGACTCTGGATACTGCAGGGGTAAAAGGCACAGGCCTTCTCTGGGTGAACAGGAAATAAGTCCTGACACTTCCTGCATTCACACATATATCCTGAAAAATAACATTGCTCAGAGGACTCCTAACTGCAGGTCAGGGACCTGATGTGAAAATGACAACAGAACATGTGATTGTGTCAGCTAAAGGGGAATGATACACAGAGGAGGCTCTGCAGCCACATGATCAAGAAGGCCTTAGCCTGGCTGTGATGGGACTGTGTTGTACAGGCTCAGTTGCCCTTACCTGACATTGTGATTTCTTTTTGAGTAGATGATATGTGCATAGACATATTGAAATATCCTGGGACGTGACACCCAGAATTCATTTATATTTCATATACACATTACACATACAACCTACAGGTGATCTTATAGTTTATACTGATATAATTCATGCATTTTAATACTTCCCTGTGTGTGTGTGTGTGTGTGTGTGTGTGTGTGTGTATGTATTACTGTTTGTCTGTGTGCGTGCTCAGATTGAACACAGGGTCCCAGGCATATAAAGTACATATTCCACCTCTGAAACACGTCTCCACCCTGGCTTGCATTTGTAACAAGCTGCCAGGAGGAGGCGAGATGTGGAATTTCTCTCTGTGGTTTCATCTGGTGCTAGGAAATTTTCAGGATTTGGAGCATTTTGGTTTGGCAGGCTCAGATTAGGGGTGTTCAAACAGTGCTGTTATCCTCCCTGCAGATGAGGTAGCTGGTGATCATAAAGGCTCAGCCACTCACTGATGGTGACCCAGCTAGTTTTTGATGGTGATCCCTTCTTTTCAGGCTGTCTTTACTAGCAGCCACAGTAATCTATTCTCTCACGACTGCCACCTACTGGCTTGAACTTGCATCCACCATCTTCTACTAAGCAAAGATCTCCCTCCCTTTAATTTCTCACCATCTGGTAAATGTTGGACACAGATTCTGTTTTAGCCCAGGACTATCACTTGACAAGGCAACTATTCCTCGCAATACACAATTGGATGCCCATGCCAGACCCGAACAAACATGGTGGGTTTCCTTCCCACCCTCATACTGCATAAAGAGCATGGCTGCGGCCATGGTCTTAACTTAGCTATCTCATTCGATCCCATGTACAATTTTCACAGTGACTGACAAGAATAAAGCCGCTGTTTCCTCACAAAAGCTATTGACAAAACATTGTCTTATTGCCAAGGTGGTCTAGGTGAAGACTCGGCCTCTTTGACAGAGAACTGTTGAAATTGTTCCCCTTAAAATACAGAAACCCTTCTTCTCTATTGCTTGTGAGGCTCAGCCACAAAGGATCCTCACTTGATCTTTTCAGACAAGGCTAACAAAACAGCACCCACACAGAGGTAAAGCACACATCAATACACTGCCAAACAGCATGAGTCAATCTAGAGAAGCCATATTGAAAGGCAAAAGGAAACCTGTGATCAATCCTAACAACCAATTTCCCATCCCACAGAGGTCTACTGCCCAGAATCAGCTGTCCTCCAGCAAGCAGGGACAACCAGGTAGGCCTTCCTTCTGAGTATCTTCTGCTGCAGCTTGCATCTGAGGAAAACTGTCCAAGTCCTTGCTGCTGATACAGGAATCACCGAGCTTAATTTCTCTAAGTTCTATTTCTAAGTCACATCCTGATCCTTATCTTTGTGAGGAATCTCAAGAAGAATTTCTCTGACGTTTCTATCGGGCAAATGTCTCCATTGAAAACAGTAACTCTTCAGGGACTCTGTCTCACACTGTAGGGTGGCAGATGGGGTGGGCGGCTGGCAATGCCAAGGAGACAAGTCATCTGTGAGCTTGAACAGACTCGAGCCCAGTGACACCCGGATGCCTAGTGGTAACTACAGGAAATTTGGTCCCTTCTCCCTGTAAAATCGCAATCCCCAGGTAGAGAAAGACAAATACATCACACGGAGATAGCCCCACCATGATTCTGATACTGAAGAGATGGCCCTTCTGAGAGAAACAAGGAGGCCTCTCCGAAAGCACCATTCAGGCTCGCCAAGGAGGGATCCTGGTCTAGACCCACATGCGCACCAGCACACCCCCCACCCCACCCCCCGTTCTAGGAGCTTCTCTCTGGGTTTTGCTTTCCCTTGGCCCATCCTAGGGAGCCTCCTTCTTTTCTCCCCTCCCACGCCCACGCCCCCAATTCCCTCTTTTGCCTGTTGCCCCAGGTCTCCCCCATCCCCATCTCCTCAGAACCCTCATGCTCTCTTTCTGAACCTCCCTCAAAGCCTTCACTCTCTCACTCTCATTCTCCCTCTGTCTCTCTGGCTTTCTCACGGGTATTCGTCAGTGAATCAGGTCCTGCAGTCTGGCCGCCAGAGTACCACTTCCTTTGCTCAACCCTGGAAACGCAGCTTGGCTCTCAGACACCAAGGGTTAAGACCACCAAGAGGAGCGGTCCTCCAGAGGCTAGAGAGGCCTGGGTGCTGCAGGCCGGTACTGTGGCCCGCCAGGCTGGTGGCTCCCAGGGGAGGACGACTTTACCCTTAGCTGCCTCTGCTGAGGCCCGAATCTCAGGGTGGTGGGCGGCAGCGATTTTCTCCCCAGGAGTGGTGGCATAGGGCGTCGCGGCCCACACTGTCCAGCTCAGGACCTGTGGTTTCTATGGAGACCGCTGTCCCGACAGGACAGCACGCAGCTGCAGCCCCCAGGACCCCCTGCAGTGTGGGGAGAGGAGAGATCGCGGTAGCGGAGGTGACGTCACACGGGGGCTCCATGGATTCCAAGAGAGGCCTTGGGAGGCTGCCTGCCAGGGGATGTGCAGATCAGCTGGGGGCCACAGAGTGCAGGGGAAGATGAATCTCTGCTCTTTGAGTTTACTAGTCGTCTTTGTGTGAGGGCACGATCTCCCGGGAAAATGAAAACCAACCAAGTGAAGGAGTTGCACCAAGGCTGCCAGATGTGGGGATCAAGTGTCTGGGTGGATTTGCTGTTTTGCTTTTCAGTTTTATGTGGGAGAAGTTGTCAGCTGTGTGGCATATGGGGTAGCGGTGGAATCAGGGGAACTCTCAGCCCGCTGCGCAGGGAAATTTTATCTCTATGCGCAGATAGTTTTAGAACAAGCTTCCCACCCAAGTGGGTTATCCGTGACAAAAAAAGTATAGGAGTAGCAGGGCCTGTCATCCATGAGTATTGCAGATCATGACAGAGAATGCATATCAAGACTCAACTGAAAAACACAGCTCTCACCTCAAAGATTGTTCTGGAGCCAAATGGAAGTGACCATGGTCCCGGAACATGCATTTAGGCTGCTCCAAGGTCGGTGTTCCAACATGGAAGCAGCTTCATCAAGTTCTTATAGTAAGAAGAAAGTTGTGCATGAAGGCATGTTTATAATACATTGATGGAAACATCAGAGAAAGCATGTTTCAGGTAGAAGAGCACCAGCCACGGACTTCAGATTTTTTTTTTTTTTTTTTTTTTTTTTTTTTTTTTTTTTTGGTTTTTTCGAGACAGGGTTTCTCTGTGTAGCTTTGCGCCTTTCCTGGAGCTCACTTGGTAGCCCAGGCTGGCCTCGAACTCACCGAGATCCGCCTGGCTCTGCCTCCCGAGTGCTGGGATTAAAGGCGTGCGCCACCACCGCCCAGCTCCGGACTTCAGATTCTATGTGATAGCATTCTCAGCCCTTGACTGGGGAGAAAGGACTAATACATTCTGATAGTTTCTATCTGTTATAGGGATGCTAGCTAGGTCCAACAGAGAGGTGGACAAGGAATATCTCTTAAGGGGCTAAAGATAGCACTAGAAAAATGTTCACCCAAACTTTCCACAGTCGTTGAATTTTTTCTCAGTCAATCGGCTTTAGTGGACAGAGCTTCTTTCTAGGAATTCTTTCTTATTCACACAGCCTTAACCCAACCTACATGGTGAAGGTGATCCTTTATGCCAGCCATTTACCTTAAAGGAATATTGTGAACAGACCCTCTCTACCAGGAGTCAATTCAGGGAAGCAAGTGAAATGCAACATTCTCCATAACATTGAGCAAAGACCTGCCCAGGTAGACACAGGGATCTTTCTTTCTGGTTTTTGTTACATGGTCTTACATACCCTAGGCTGGCCTCAAATTGATATGTAGTCGGGGATGACCTCAGCTCTTGATCCTCCTGCATCCAACATCCAAGTTCTGGGATTACAGGTATGCATCACCACACTGGATTTATTCATTGCTGGGAATGAACCCAGGACCTGGTTCCAAGTAGGTAAGGACTCTACCAATTATGGTGTATCCATAGCCCCAAACTTCCCTTTTTCCCCTGGGAGTGACTCATTCATTGATAACTCTTTATACTTTGGATAAGCTAGTGTTTCATGGTCTAAATAAAGAAGGCAAAAACTGGATTTATATCATCATCCTCATTTTTTATAAACCTTGTAACTTTTTGTGCTAGTGATTGAACCCTGGGCCTCACACAAGCTAGGCAGGTGTTCTGCCGCCCAAGGAGCATTCACAGCCCCAGACAAGTATCTAATGCAGGGATGTAACAGTATGGTAGAAGGCTTGGTTTGCAGATGTGAGTCACTGGGTTTGATGGCCAGCACTGTCCTTTTAAGATGAGGAAAAGAAAAAAGAAAAGTGGTCACTGAGCCTAGAGAGATCAAGTAACCCAGTTCTCTATCACTGTGATCTGAGTTATGTCCACTGCCCTGGTCTTCACTGATATAATATGATTAGAGTTACAAAAGGATTAAGTGCTGCCTCCTTGATTCATATCCAGGGCTTGATGACCTCGCCCTGACAACCACATGTTGCTGCTTTCCAGATCCTCCCAGCCAGCTCAGTCCTCTCCTGAACTCCAAACTCTAGCCACCTGACCACCCTCAAGTCTGTTGCACTCAAAGCACCAGAGTGGTGTAGATAACCAGAGAGGATCCAGTGATGGAGAATATGGGTGGAAAGAGCCCTATCCTCCCTCCTGGAGGGAGAAGGGCAGCTACAGAAAGTTTAGAAGTGTTTGGGTGATGCATGGTACTTCTCAGAGACATCCTGGTGGCTTTAATTCTCCACATGTTGATCATACCCTGCCTCTCTCAGTTTTATTTCTTTGCCGTCGTTATTTCAGAAAAGTTGTATCGATGTGTTACTCGGGCTGACTCCAACTTGAGATCCTTCCTCTTCCCTCAGCGCCCTCCCCTCTTTATATTTTGTTTCTTTTCACAATGTCAATACTTGGTGTATGGTGGTGAAAATATTCAAAGGTGGACTGTAAGTCCATGCAGATAAATAGGTGAGTGAAGACATACCCTTTTAACCTGATGAATACCTACCTGCTCATGAGGATCACCACAACCTGAGATAGAAGCCAAGAACTTTGCTGTGAGACTAATCAAATGAAACCAATTTGAACGTTTTCTATCATTGGTATCATTGTTATATAACAGGTAGACATCCTACATACAGAGGTTAGTTAGGTCAGCTTCCCGAAGTCACTCCAGGAGTAAGCATTTGAGTTTGTCTGCAGGACATAGGAAAGTCAATCTTGAGCGACTGGGAAACTTCCTACCTGCTGGCCAGCTTCTACGATGCCAGAATATGCTATGCAGGCCACAGAAGGAGAAAAGACACCTGTGAACTTGGCTAGTGCTGGCCCCTAAATGCTGTAGGGCATGCTGTAGGGCACCAGGCAGGATGTGGTGTAGTAGTAGCATGAGTGTTCAAAGGCAAACAGCCAATTTCTGATGGGATTTGAGCCCTGATCCACAGGAGAAAATTCATACCTGGTACTGAAAATCTTGTTAAAATCATAGGCCCTTTAGGGTAGCTTGCTATTGTTAGTTTGGTAAATAGTTGTGTTGTCAAGCTGCTTTCCAAATATTTATGGTTTTGCTCATATGTCTGAGCTGTTCTCAACCTTCATCAGAGAAACTCCTTTTTTGTGATGGACAGTGGTGAATGCACAAATGCATAACTGGTCGAAGAGCTGCAAAATGTGTTGCACACTCAGCCCTCAAGGCGAAATCTAGATAAACCATACCCCAAGAAGGATCAAGGAACACTGTTGAAGGGCTGTGGAGGTAGAAGAAATGTAAGAACCAGATGATGGGGAGGTGTGCACCAAATCTGTCTTCAGGTCTCGATGTGTCTGCTGCACTCATGAACTCACGGGACCTGCACGAGATGAAGCTCCTCAAAATTGTAGCATGGATAAGGGAGGGGCTCACTAAGCCTTACCCTTATTTGAGGAACTGTTGGCAGGTGATGGTGGCTGGAGCCAGGACAGTCATTTTTTTTTGGGGATGTGGCCACTGTTAGTTGCCCACACTCTGTGGATGGCATAAACACCATAATGTGCAGATGGATATCACTAATTAGAAACTGTTTTTTTTTAAAGAAAGAATAAGAGGACATGAATTTGGGAAGAAGATATGTTAAGGTGTGTCTAGGGGAATAAAGGGGTTAAAGGAGTGGCTGTGATCATAATGCAATATATATATAGTGAAAGCCTCAATGAATGAGTTACAGAGTGTTTGAATTCCCCAAGATTAACCCAAACAGCAGTCGTCAGCCCACATCTTCTGCACAACACCCCCTCCCCCACCGCTGCCTTCCAGGCACCAAACTACTTTCCCACTGCTTAGGCTAGAGCAGTGGCTCTCAACCAGGGGTCGTGACCACTTTGGGGGTCAAATATCAGATATCCTGCATATCAGATATTTACATTACAATTCATAACAGTAGCAAAAATTACAGTTATCAAATAGCAATGAAAATAATTCTATGGTTGGAGGTCACCACAACATGGGAAACTGTATTAAAGGGTGTCAGCATTAGGAAGATTGAGAACTACTGGCTAGAGGTTTGAAGCCCTCCTTCATAGGTGCTTCTCTTCCCAGCCCCACAAGCCGAAGCCCAACCAGTTCCCCCTGCCATATCTATCTATGGGAGAACTTTACAAGTCTTTATACCCAACACCACCATTAGTTCCCTAATCCACAGCTACTTGATGTGGCAACAGAAAAAGTTTGAGCATTCAACAACGAAATTTAATTCAAAATCAAATGTGTAATCTAGCTAATGTAATTCTGGCAGCTTTTGCCCCAGTTGCACCGTGTGACATCACTGCAGCCTTGGTTCTGAACACCCAATCTGCATTTTGCACATGCTGTCGATCCATGCTGTGCTACACCATCGGAAATACTTGAAACACCTCGGGTCAAACTCAACACTATCACAAGTCATCATGTTATGAATTGCAGCCTTTTACTGTACATACAGAGTTCTCTGCTCTTCTAGAAAAAAAATGGAAACAAGGGCATTTCTTTCTTCTACCAACATTACTCAGCATTAACATACCAAATATCCTTGGATTGGATTATGGTTAAAATGTTTGATCTAAAAAAATGATTGAGTTGATGGCTTGGGTTAAATTTTTTTAAATGGATAAATGAATTTTGTCTTGGGATTAAAACAGAATTTCCAACTGTTTCTGAAATGATTCCAAGGATACTTCTGTTTCATCATTCTATACTACATATTTATGTGAAGCTGCGTTCTCAGCATCGATTTAAGATCAAAATGTCAATCAACTCTGAGAAATGTTGAAAATGTTCTAAGTCCTGCAGATCAAGATTCAATTGTTTGTAAATTATAAGCAAGCACTTCCATCTCATTATTATGTGAATTTGCTTTCATCTCAAATAGATGATCGAAGTATCTGCATACTGTGACATCATGGGGCTGTCTGCCTAAGATGCTGGTCACTGTAAGCTGGTCAGATCTCACACCCTGAAGAAATCACCCCATGTCCTTCACCTCCCCCCACTCTCTGTCACCAAGAGTTAAGAAGCCAGTTGTGCTGTGGTTTATGTTGGGGCACAGGGGTTCTTGTGGCTCACAGATAAGCACCAGGGAATCCAGGAAGGTTAAACACACAGTGTTGTCTCTTCAAAGAAAGCTATGTATAAACCTGTTTTCCACCCAGAAGCTGGGAATGGATGTGGTTAACAGCCTAGTGACCTCTGTGCTACATGGAGGGCCAAGCTACATCTGGCTCCCCCAGGGTCTTACAAACAGGACCAGAGTTGGTTAATTGCCCAGGTGACCTCTGTGCTGTCTGTATGATCGAGACCACACCAGATCCTTCCACAGACCCTTAAGATAATACATGCAGTCCATCTATAGATCCCATCTTTATGAAAGAAGTGACTTGTACTTTGAAATGAGTTTCAATGCAATTATGCCTTACACTTTATTGTGCACATGGGATTGTGTTACACTAGGATATACTTCCTTCCAAACTGCACTGTACTTAAATGTGCCTAAAATAAACTGCCCAATGTCAGACTCTAGAAGATTGAACCAACACTGGCTGAGTCATGGTGAACTGAACTTCCTTATTGCCTCACTCAGATTGACACTCTACTGGCTGTGGTGTTTTCAGAGACCACTCACACCACACACACACAACACACACAACAGTTTTAAAGCTCCTAATTTATGCTCCTACTTGGTCCTACTATGCTCTATGTCGAATGGGCTATGTTGAACTAAACATGTGGTTCATGTGGTACAGAACATCCTGCCACTCTCTGAAAGGGTGTCAAAGTCAGATATTTTCGCTTGCTGAGGAGATTTCTCTCTGAAGCCACACCTCCACCTTGTTATCTATCCATGATGGCTCTTTCTCTTATCTTTACTTTAAGCTATCCCTTTTAATGGATCTTCTCTGCAGGTTTTGAAGGGAAGCTCTTTCCCTTTAAGGCTCCATTCATTGTGCTGTGATAAGAGAACATCCCCTTTTTAATGCTCTCCCACTAAGATGCAATCATGGTCTTATGGCCCTTTTTCCAATAAGGATAATTTTGTCATCTTTCTGTAAACCAACACATGAGCGGCCCTATTTCTAGCATATACCAAGGTTTTTTTTATAATAAAATTTCTTTGATTACTATCAGTAGACGTTGAACTTACATACCTTTTGTGCTCAGGGTCATATAAAACTTTCAGGCAAAAGGGGTCAGGAGTAGACAAAGGTTAAAGTTCAGTTCATGTCTCCATCCCCCTTGTCCACTCACCCTCATGTCTGTCCTTCACAACCACCACTGTTTTAACCAGTGTTTTATTTCTGGGAAGAGACACCATGAGGAGGGCCACTCTTCTAAAGGGAAGCATTTAATTGGGGCTGGCTTACAGTTTCAAAGCTTAGTCCATTACATCATAGTGAGGAGCATGGTGGCATGTAAGCAGACATGGCCCTGGAGCTCAGAGCTTTACATACTGACCCACAGGCAGAGAGAAAGAAAGAGAGAGAGGAGAGAGGAGAGAGACTGGTCCTGGCATGGGCTTTAGAAATGTCAAAGCTCATCCCCTATTCCATACTTCCTCCAACAGGGTCACACTTCCTAACCCTTCTAATCCTGTTAATTAGTATCACTCCCTGGTGACTAAGCACTCAACTATATGAGTCTGTGTGAGCCGTTCTTGTTCAAACCACCACAACCATCAATTCATAGCTGTTCTCCTGCCAGTAGTCTTGGCACCTTGCCACTCGTTCTCTAATCTAGTGACATGAGGGACCACTCTACCTACTAATAAGGTCAAGTCACTCCTGCCAGGTTCTGCAGGAGCTGCCTGCTACACTTTGAATAGTGCCCTGCCTCCTTGACAAGGCACACTAGGCCCTGCCTCACTCTCATCAGCATTCCCCTCCTGTTGCTGGCCCAATTCTAGTGCAAATTCTAACCAGTACACATGGTCGGCTGGGTGGTTTCTAAGTCGTTGATGTGATCCATACTGGTCCGTATTTCTCTCTCTGATCTCGACAGCCTCACAGGTGACATTGCCTTTGTTTGTCATGCGCCTCTCCCCTTCTCCTGCCTGACTTCCAGTTAACCTCCCAGCTCGCCTTAGTCATTCTGAGTGAAGCAATTTCCATCTTATGTAGGAAGTGGCAGGATAAAAAGCAAATCAAAAGTTTTGATATTGTGACTGAGGGGCAGGTGATGGTGATTTGTTAAGATTCTCAAATGGACTCCCAAATGGACTGACTAATTGGAATCTGAGAGCAAGATTTTCTGCTTAATGCTTAAAGGAAGGTAGAATAATACACAGAGGTGACTGTGGAAGGTGAAAAGCTAATTTTCTTGAATGGAGCCGTTATTTCATTCTCTATTATTCAAAGCATCACATTATGTATTTTATATTTAAAAATAAATATCAAAATAAATAATGACACCTAAAGAAAATAAATGCATGGATTTAAAGGACTTTCAGAGAAGGAGTAGGATACATAGAGCATAGATCTCCCTTAATTTTTACGGACCTGCTGTTGGATTTGAATTTGAAGTGAGAATTCCGCCCCTAATTTTGTTTACCATGGTGGTATCCAGGCTAAGGACAGACCTCACCAGGAAGATGGAGCAGTAGGAATGTGGATAGACAGTGTCACTTCATGGCATCCTTGAACAAGAACTAAACAGGAGTGGTCCTCATTGCTGACTGCATTTTGGTGAAATAGTTCTTCACTGCAAGATTAGTGACACTGACAAGTTGTACTGACTTGTAATCTTTTTGCACAGGAACTGGCCATTGTGGATCTTCAGGACGTCAATGTCAGTCATGTTCCCAATCAGGGAGCCTGGAAGGGACTCTGCAGTGTTTTTAATGCCCTCAATGAGTACCACAGACAGTGAGAGTGAACTCAGTCAGTTCCTTCCATATCCTGAGGAAAGATCAAACCCAAAGCTGGGTCTACCTGCTTTCAAGTGAGCTGGTACTACCTCATATCATATTGTGCTGGCTATTTATGTAAACTTAACCCAAGCTGTAGTCATTTGTAAGAGAGAGCCTCAATTGAAAAAAATTGCCTCCACCATATTGGCCTGTGAGAAAGCTTGTGCTATGTTTTCTTCATTGATTGATGAGTGCTCAGCTCACTGTGGGCAGTACCAGCCCAAACCTGGTGGTTCTGGGTGGTGTAAGAAAGAAGGCTGAGCAAGCCAATAAGCAGCACTCTGCATCAGTTCCTGCCTCCAGGTTCCCGCCCTAACTTTAACACTTTCCTACCCGAATTGCTTTTGGTCATGGGGTTTATCATAGCAATAGAAACTCTTAACTAAGGCAGAAATTGGTACCAGAAGTACTGTGTTGCTGCGACAGATCTGAACCATGCATTTTGGGGAACATTGAGGAAGGACTTTAGAACTTTGGTCTAGAGAAGCCATTGGGTACTTCGAGCTTAATGAGCTGTTGTCAGAATGTAGAATATAATGCTGAGAGCAGTGCAGATGATGGAGACTGCCTTAAAACTTTTAGAGGAAGTAAAAACTCTACCAGGGCCATTGATTGGATAATTTGAATTAAGAACCACTGGGCTGGAGAGATGGCCATGTGGTTAAGAGGCTGGGCTGTTCTTACAAAGGACCCAGGTTCAATTCCCAGCACCCACATGGCAGCGCACAACTGCCTGCAACTCCAGTTCCAGGGAATCTGAGATCCTAACACAGACATACATGCAGGCAAAACACCGATGCACATAAAAATAAATAAAAGACCCTTAAAAAAAGAACTTCTAAAGTAAAGTCTTTGCTTTTGCTGGAACAATAAATGCTGGTCAAGTGGAGGTGAGAAATTAGCAGTGATTAAGAAGAGACCAGCACTGGCACTGGTGGTACTCACCTTTAATCTCAGCACCGGAAAAGCTGAGGCAGGCAGATTTTGTGAGCTCAAACCTTGAACTGGTCTACAGAGTGAGTTCCAGAATAGCCTGGGATACACAGAAAAACCCTGTCTCGAAAAAACAAAAACAAAACAAAAAGAGTGTTTTTTACCCGGCTGTGGTGGCACACACCTTTAATCCCAGTACTCAGGAGGCAGAGGCAAGGGGATCTCTGTGAGTTCGAGGCCAGCATGATCTACAAAGTAAGTTCCAGGATGGCCAGGACTGTTACACAGAGAAACCCTGTCTCGATGGAGGGGGGAAGATCAGCATCGTGGATGAAATCTTCCATATTTTATTAGGGTCAGCACAAAAAAGCTGTGTTCCAGAAGTGGCCAAGGTTGTATGGACCTCAGTAAGGGTCACCCAGTTGGTACTGGTTTTGAAGGTATGAAGGGGTCATGGAGAGTAGCTGAGGCTTGGAACTGTGTGGCAGGGCTGGAATCCCTGAAGAGAGGCCAGAAGAGGCCATTGGTGAAGGTGTAGCCTCAGTTGAAATAGAATGATGGGAATGGAAGGGATCGTGCAGAGAAACTGACACCATGTGCTGTGTTAGAGACCCTGAAGAGAGCCCAGAAGAAGCTACTGGTAAAAGTGTAGTGCAGTTGCAACATTTTGGAGACATCAGTACCATGGAACAACTGTCAAGGACAGCAGCAGCCAAAGGGTGGGGCTGGCCTGAACATAAGAAACAGCTTTGTGTGTGCTGCAGATTGTAGGCCCAAGAAGTGGAGCCCAGATGATTGTGAGCGGCACCCAGACATCAAGCACTGAGCTTTTTATGTTGTTGAACTTTGGTTTTCCTAAGATTTTATTTTAACTATGCCCTGGTTCTTCTCTCTTGGAATAAGAAGGTATTTAGCTTGTTTTTGGTTTGTACAGGAGCCCACAGTTGTGAGACCATGGATACTTTAAAGAAACCTTGCAATGTTAGAGATGCTTTGGATATTTTAATGAAGCCAAGGTTTTGAATGTTCAAAATTTTAAGAACCATGGACAGCCATGACTACATAATAGAGAGACCCTGTCTCAAAAAATAATTTGTTTTATACTATCATAGTAACATGACATCTTGGGGCTAACAAGAAAAGAAAGGTCATGGTTTAATAGTGATCTGGTGTGTCAATTTCACAAGGAGTCAATTGTGCTAGTTACTTTTATATCAACTCAACACAAACTGGAGTCATTTGGAAAAAAGACACCTCAGTTGAGACAATTTCCCTACCTGCTTGTCTGTGGGGAAAGCCTGTGGTGTGTTTTGTTCATTGATGGTTGATGTAGGAGGGACACACTCACTGTGCCACCCCTGGGTTGGTCACTCTGGGTGGTATAAGAAAGACTGGGAAAGCCATGCAAGCCAGTAAGCAACACTCCTCCATGGCCCCTGCATTAGTTTCTGTCTCCAGTTTCCTGCTTTGAGTTCCTGTTCTGACTTCTTGGATGATGGACCACAAGTGTGACGTTAAATAAACCCTTTCCTCCCCAAGTTGCTTTTGGTCATGGTGTTTCATCATAGCCATAGAAAACATTGAGGCACTTGTGAGGATTAGCTCCATGTACTGTAGCCCAATCTAACTCCTCTTACTTAGCACAGCATGCCTAAATATGAGATGTAGTCTGTGCCCTGGCAACTGGATAGTGGGCTTCGTCACTAAATTGCTTGCCATACAAGCATGAGGACATGACTTTAATGCCCAGCACCAATATACAAAATCTTGTCAGGAGCACATATCTGCAATCCCAAAGTTGGAGAGGCAGGCAGATTCCTGGAGCTCAGTGGCCAGGCAGCCTCACCTAGCCAAATCAGCGAGCTCCTGGTTTCCAGAGAGATCCTATCTCAAAAAGTAAGATGGAGAGTGACTCAGAAAGAAACCTGACATTGGCCTCTTATCTCCACACATGCACATACATGCCCATGTCCACACATGTCCATATGTACCCCTAAAAGCATATACATATGCAAGGATGCATGCTTCTCTATAAAATTTAAGCCTGTTTTTACAAAAATGTCAGAATGTGTTCTGTATATATTTTTTTGGCCCTCCAAGAAGAAGATATGCTGTCTGCCAACTACTAGACATCACTGAGAAAGAAATGAGGTTAAAAACAAAGAAACAAAATGCCAGAGGATCTTGAACAGGTGACAACGAAAAGAAAAGATGGGAGTGTCACTAGTGCCACACTGCCGCTCCAAACTCAAACATGGCTTGAGGGTTGGCTAGCTTCCCAAGAGCGCCAGCATCATGCTCTCCAAATTAACATGTTACTTTTAAGTAGCCCTATGGGAGAAGCACATTAGACACATCGGGATGACTCTTCCTGGAGCCTAGCTATTATTCATACGTATAGTTTTTAATGTGCAAAGGTCCAGAGAGACTAGGAGCGTAGGTCACTTACTTAGCAGATGTGAGACCTTGAGATCAATACCCACCAGTGCAAGAACAAGCAAACAAATAAACAAAAAACTCAAAGTCCCAAAGAATAAGTATTCAAACCCCAAGAAAACAACACATGAAAATAGCCTGGCTAGGTGGAAGATACCTGTAATGGTAACACTTGGGAGATGAGTACAAAGATCACTAACATTTGGGGCCAGTTACAAAGAAAAGAAACAAAATGGGAGATGTTTGGTATATCATGCAGAAAAGGGTAAATTGAGAAGTCACATCCAAGGTCTGGCTGATTCCAGCCAAAGAGGACCACCAAGGAGAGCACCTTACCCTCCTCATTTACAAGGAGTATATGAGGGTTTACTCAGGAAAGACATGCTAGCCTGTTTTTATGGTCATGCTGACACCCTTTGCTTACATTCCACTTGGTAAGATGGTAACACTGTATACCAGTGGAATATTTTTGTTGCAACACCATGTCCACAGGTGAAAGGCAGGTGTCCAATCCGGCAAAGCCACTCTGAAAGGTTCTAGGATAGTACTATGTCCGCCTTCCCCAGTGTTGCCCTTACCCAACAGCCCTGGAGTCCATTGGTGATAATGCTGGCCTCAGAGATAACTGCTGAGAAAGACTATCTTCTAGTTTTCCTTGGGGAGACAATGTCATTCAGAGGCACTTAAATAACCCACCTCCAAGGCCAAGTTATGTGTCACCTTTCAATTTCAAGCTCTACCTGAAAGAATGTGGCAACCAACAGAACTGGAAGAGGCCTTTCTATTGACAACAGCACATCTGTAGAGCTGTGCAGACCCCAGAGGTAATATGGGGCCCACCAGGCCAAAGATGGAGACCTAGCAATGCCTGTGTAGATCACTATCTTCACCTGCCTTGACTCCGTGACATGTGCAATGTAGCTACCCACTTCATCAATCTTCCATCCCACGTGTCTGTCCTGTGCAAACCCTCCCACACTCCCCTCAGGTGAGGAGGGTCAGGAGCCATCTTCTATTTCCAGAGTACTACTACTTAACCTCTAGTATCATTCTCCTCACACACACCAGAGTGGGAGCATCTTCATGCAAGGATATAGTCTAAATCACCCCAAATTCCCCACCGGGTCCTGTACCTAAAGATGAGCAACTCACCTGGAGCTTCAAACATGCTTGCTTATTCAGTGCTTGAAAGATTGTGATTGGAGGTCCTTGGCCAATGGGAACAGCAGGTAGTTGTCAATTGCCATTGTTTGTGCAATAGAAATGGTTCAGGAAGGTGGAACAGACGATCAGATTCTTTCAGTGGTACTGAGAGGAGAATTACATCTTTTGTCCCATCCCTAATCCTGGAGCTCCTACTGAAAAGAAGATATAGGGGCTGGAAAGATGGCTCACAGGTTAAGAACACTTGGTGTAGAGGACCGAGTTCAGTTCCAAGCACCACATGGTGACTCACATCCATCTGTGTCTCCAGTTCTAGAGGATCTGATATCCTCTTATGGCCTCTGTGGGCACTACATACATGTGATGCACATACATATACTAGACATACAAACAAGCAAAACAGTCATACACATAAAAATAATTTTTAAAGAGGATACAAATTTCTGTAGTACAAGTCAGCTAATCTCTTATAGTCTGTCCAGCTCAGATCTGGCCTCACAGAGGAATTGCACCTATTGGTCACCAAATTGTCCATGTGTCCAGGGGCCAGTGCACATAGTCCCTCAAGCATGGGTTCAATTGGAAGGCTGGTGAGCAAATTCAGGCTGACTAATTGAGCACTCAAATCTGTGGATACAATGCAGATGCCTCCTGGGACAAGGGCAGGAAGACAGTTCCTCACCTGAATGAAGTACTAGCCCATTGCCCAAGCCTCCCAATTTGCTGACTACTCTTTCCATGTGTCCCTCTTTTGCCTGGCCCTTGCACCCTGCACAGACTTGCTGGCAGCATCTGTGACCCTCAGTTGTCCTTTTCTGTCAGGCTGACCAAGCAGAAGCATCTCTACCAGACAGCACCCTGGGCACCTCCACCTTCCCTTCGGTTCTCTTCTCTACTGACTGCCGTGGTGTCTCCATGTGCCTGGTGGGCTCTTCTTCACCCTCTCCTCCCCAGATGTTCTCTTTGTCTGGAAAGCCCCATCTCCAGATATCTGCTTGGCTGACACCTCCCTCGCATTGATATCAGAAAATAATTTTCTCCATTCTGCTTATTCTGGTCACTCCACTACAGATTCCCACCTGCAGCTCACTTACTTCCTGGCCCAAGCTTTCCATCCTGTTACCACAATTGGTACAGCTTTTTCTTTTCCTTCTTTCTCTTTAAATTACATTTTTTTAATTTATTTTGAGTGTGTGTCTGAACACAGGTAGGTGCTCACACACATGCCAGGCAATGTGCATGGAGCTCAGAAGACAACTTTCTATAATCGGTTCTCTTCTTCCACCATTTGGGTCCTGGATATCGAATTTAGGTCATCAGACTTGGTTAAGGCATCTTGCTGGCGCCTTTTCTGTGTTCAGTTCCAGCATCCCTCACTGTCAACTGTACTCACTGTGCAGCTTGCCACTATCGCTGAGAATTTGTCACCTGCCACCTTCCACTTCCTGTTTGGGGACTGAATGCTTAGGAATTTCTTTCTTCCAGTTTTTTTTTATTAACATTTAAATTAGCCTGCTGGAAAAATTCACATATTTTAAAGCATGAGCTTGTTTTCTTTCACAAGCACACTGATTTGTTTAAAGCTCTGTGATTGCTTCTATATAGCAACAAGCAGATATTTTTAACAAGTAACAATACTTTAACAAAAAGCCAAAAGCATATCTCTCTTTCTGTAGGCCCAGTGGAAGCTTTCCTGAAATATTTTCTTTTTTGTTTTTGTTTGTTATAGGGATAATTTTTACTTTATTTTTAACTGAAAATAATGTTTGTGCAATATGTTCTGATCATGGTTTCCCCTTCCCCCAACTCCTCCCAGCTCCTCCCTATCCACAAAACTCCATACCTTCTTTCTCTCTCTCTTTAGAAAACAATCAGGAAAATAACAAAAGCAAACAAAACAAAATTCTTTTAAAGTAACAGAGAAAGCACAAGAAAAACACACACACACACACACACACACACACCACACACACACATGAACCCATAAAAACACATAATATACAAGCAAAAGATCAGTAAGACAAAAAACTCCCAATAAAGTGATATGAGACAAAAAGTCTACAAAAATACCCTTGAGTTCATTTTGTATTGCCATCTACTGCTGGGCATGGGGCCTGCCCTGTGTGGCTAATGTCCCCAGTGAGACTCCATTGGAGAGAACTGATTTTTTTCCTTTGCAAGTGGGTGTCAATTGGTGATAGCTTCTCAGTTAGTAATGGAGTCTGTGTCCACTTCCCCTCCCTGCACTGGACCCTGGCTGCCTTGAACCTGTGCAGGTCCCCAACCCAGAGATTTCTATCTGTTTGCGGATGTGTCCCAACAACTAGAGCGGTGCCTTTCTCAGAGAAGACATGGGTAAGCGTATAGGACTCAAGGGGATGCGCCTGTCAGCATCCCCACTAGACTAAGACTCTAGGGGCAATCTTTTCCCCCTATGTGCTGCTGCCTCAGTCTGTCTGTCTGTGGCTGCTGCCTCAGTCTGTCTGTCTGCTGCTGCCTCACCCTCTGGCAACGACAGCTTCTGGGAACCTATTGAGGCCACGTGCCTTTGTTTCCAACCACAGACACTTACTTTCAAGAAATAGGAATTTATTTGGTATTTTGGCTTTGTTCTGGGCCCTCAAGTTATTTCTTGATGTGTTAAACTGTGAACATATTGTGGTGGTTTATGAAACCCTTAGGAGAATGATATGATGCTCATAGTTGGGCCAATGTGGGAGACTTTTCTGTTTCTGGACAGTTGTCAGACCAGAACATCTGGAGAGAGTCATAGACCCCTCATGTCTGGTCTTGGTGATGTGAACAGCAAACAGCTCAGGCCTTTCAAGACATTAGATACAGAACAAGACAGACCAGACTTCACTCTGGGATGTGATTTCCCATCAGCTCAGAAAGGTCATATTATAAACAGAGGCTCTTAATATACTCCACTATTGGTCACACACACACACCCAAATATCCCAATGGCATATAGCAACCAAATACCAACACAGAAGTATAACTAAGATGCCTCCAAACTTTGAATTAAATAACATTATTATTATTATTTATACGTGTGTGTGTGTGTTGTGTGTGTGTGTGTGTGTGTGTGTGTTGTACATTGGCACATACATCAACAGAGTGCATAAAAGTTACTTTGTCGAGTCAGTTCTCTTTTTTTCCACCTTTGTGTGTGGTTCTGGGACTGAATCTAGCTCTAATATTGATGCCAGTAAGTACTTTACCGGTTGAGCTACCTCTGCAGCATGACCTCCAAACTTTAGACATGCAATATCTGAATGGCTCACAGAACAAAAACAAACAAAAAATAAAAATTAGAGACATCAATTCCAGCCACAGGTATTTTTGCCACATGTATTTTTGAAAATTCCTAACTTATGGTTCAGGTACTCACATAGTTCAAAGATCTCATACCCTTGTCTCAGAAGCCCATAAAATCATAGTCCACACATTGGGAGATAGACACATGAAATAAGCAAAAGGACAGATCCCAGGACGAGGATTACTCCTGCTGCAATATTCAAAGACCTCAGGGTATGGTGGGCAAATTCCTTTGAAGCCAAAGGTTTTACGGTTTTTGCTTGTTTGTTTATTTGTTTTTGGGGGGGTGGGGGGACATTAGAGACAGGGTTTCTCTGTGTAACCCTGGCTATCATGAAATTCCTTCAGTAAGCCAAGCTGGCCTTAAAGCTACAGATGTTCACCTGCCTCTGTCTCTTGGGTGCTGGCATTAAAGGCATGCACCACTAATTCCTGGCTAAGTCCAAGTTTTTAATGCAAGATATAATGGAAACCCTCTGCCTCACACTATAACCAGGTCATGGAGGTCACATGTAGGATACAGAATCCCTCAGTCATCAAATGCCTGTGATCTCGTGTCCTTCACAAAACCCTTCAAAGTTGCTTGAAAGCTAATTCTTGAAATGCACAATCACGAGTGTGATAATGTGTGCACATCTAGACAAAGTCCATAATACAGATCATATGTTTTCTCTTAGAATAGAAACTCTTAAACACCCCAGAAATCTCTCACTCTCTGCACAAGTCCTCTTCCTTAAAAACCTCACAGCTGAGTCCCAGGACCGCAGACACCTCAAGCCTCTACCAATCTGCAGCAAGGACCTCCAAATGTGTCCAAGATGTCTATACACAGACCATGAAAGAAGTCAGACTTGATTCCCTAGAGACACACACAGTGAGATATCTGCCAGATAGAGAGCCCACAGTGAGGTACTGCCAGTCTCCTGAATAGGACATAGAGCAAGACTAAGTGATGCAGAGGCAGAGGAAGGGATGAATGAGAATTAGGGAGAACATCCAAGAAACCTGCTGTTTCCACTGAGTTAGGCTCAACCTCAGTCACTTGGATTAATTTCCTGTTCTTCCAAGACTTGAGACATCCACATGTGCATATTCTACATATCCACAAATATTACACACAAGAAGTAAGTGAGTGTCTTATAAAAAGAAAGCACTTAATTGGAGGCTTGCTTACAGTTTGGAGGTTAGTCCATGTTCATCATGGTGGCAAGCAGACAGATATGTATGGTACTGCAGCAATATCTGAGAGTTTACATCTTATCCACAGGCACAAGGCAGAGAGAGAGCTAACCGGAATGACATGGGCTTTCAAAATCTCAAAGCCATCCCAGGGACACACATTCTCCAACAAGGCCACACTTCCAATCCTTCCCAAACAGTTACACCAAATGGGACCAGCATTCAAACACTGAGCCTATGGAGGGCATTCTCATTCAAACCACCAATAGAGGGCTAAATTACTACAATATAGACTTCAGAATGATAATTAATATAAGTGGTATGATGATCCAATCATCAAAAACAAAGTTATGACTGTGTGCACACACCTTTAACCTAGCACTTGTAAGGTAGAGGCCAGAAGGATCTCTGAGTTCAAAGTCATCCTGGTCTACTGAGCGAGTTCCAGGATAGCCAGGCTGCACAAGAAACCCTGTCTCCAAAAAGAGCTTATATATTTATAGAAAAATGATCCAACTGCACATAGTTGTATTAAGTGAATTAAGCAAGTCTCAGATTAACATGTGTTCTTTCTCTCATTTGTGGATTAAAGATTTTATATAGACATGTAAAATCATGTATACATCTGTGACATAGAAGTCAAACTGTCTAGGGGACAAAGGAATAATATCAGGCAGTGGAGAGGCATGAGAAAGGAAGAGCAGGGGCTATGGAGGAGTATGATAACATACGATATTAACTTGAGGGACACTATTATATGAAGGATGATATTAATATGAATTACTTGAATGACAAAATTAAAAATAAAATGAAAGAATAAATATATGAGCATCTCCCAAATACAAGAACTACCAACTGATAGTAAGAGAAGGAGGATAAACAAATCAACAGTTAGATTATTTGGAAATACCAGCATTATTCATCACAGTAGACAAAAATCAGGAAATATATAAAAGACTACACTGTGGACTATTTTATGGTAAATATTATTTGTATATTAATAACAGAAGCATGCACATTGTCCTACATAAAAATAAATGTTCACTACAGACCATGTGCTGTGCATAAAATCAGTCTCAACAACTTCAAAGGGACCAAAACCATATGTTCTCTGACCACAAATAATTAAAACAGAAATTAGTCACAGCAAGACACCTGAAAGAAATCACAAATATGTTCATATTAAATGTCATTTTTAAATATTGCTAGGACCAAAGGAGAATTTTAAAAGTGTTAGAAAATGAAAACAATATATGAGATTTCTGAAGTGAAACAAAACCCATTCAGAGAGGGAAATTTATGTCATTAAATGCTTATAAATATGGCCTCAAAACTATTAGGTAAGTTTCCACCTTAGATATTAGAAACAATTGAATATGCTATAATCCTAGCACTTGGGAGGCTGAAAGAAGAGGACTATAAATTTGAGTCTATCCTGGGTTACATAGTGAATTTCAGCAGCCTGGGCTATAACAGCAGATTATATAAAAAACAAACAAAAATAAAAATAAAAAGGAACCAAAGTTTTAAATATAAGAGAAAGTCAGAATGACCCAAGAGAAGCAAAAGGATAAAAAAAAAAGTAATTTTTCAGACATCATCTAAGCAGATATGACAAAGTTGATAGACTAAATCAATGAAATCAAAAGTAAGTTCTTTTTGCTTGTTTTCAAGACAGGTTCTCTGTGTAAAAGCCCTGACTGTCCTGGAATTCACTCTGTAGACAGGCTGGCCTTGAACCAGAAATCTGCCTGCCTCTGCCTCCTGAGTTGCTGGATTAAAGCGTGCACCACCACTGCAGCAAAAGTAAGTTCTTTTAAAAGAGCAGTAAATTTAACAGATTCTGGTTAAAAAGAAAAAGAACTGGGGTGTGTGTGTGTGTGTGTATGTGTGTGTGTAAAACAAATGAGCAGTATCAATATCTCAAGGTATAGATTCTTTAGCTGCTAAATTAAACATAAGAAGATATTATTTAAAATATTACCCAGAAAATGATACTTAGAAGAAATGGGAAAATCCTCTTGAAAAGCAATAACTAACAAACATCATCAAAATGGACATCAACAGTCTATATTTATTTGAAGAGATTGAATTCAAGTTAAAAAAAAAAGTTGCTGGGTGGTGGTGGCACACGCCTTTAATCCCAGCACTCAGGAGGCAGAGCCAGGTGGATCTCTGTGAGTTCGAGGCCAGCCTGGTCTACAGAGCAAATCTAGGACAGGCCCAAAGCTACACAGAGAAACCCTGTCTCAAAAAACCAAAAAAAAGAAAGAGAGAGGAGGAGGGAGGAGGGAGGAGGGAGGGGGAGAGGAGGGAGGGAGGAGGAGAGAAGAAGGAAGGAAGGAAGAAAGGAAGGAAGGAAGAAGGAAGGAAGAAGAAGGAAGGAAGGAAGGAAGCGAAGGAAGGAAGGGAAAAAAAAGAACCAAACATGTATGGAAGAAATAATCCCAACTGTAAACAAAATCTTCCAGATAGCTGAAGAGGCAAACCTTCCCAAAGTGTCCTAGAGAGTCAGTATTACTCTACTACACTCAAGACGTAAATTTTAAGGAAATAAAATTATAGGCCAATACAATTTGTCTTAGTTAGGATTTCTGTTGCTGTGAAGACACCATGACCATAGCAACTCTTATAAAGAAAAACATTTAATTGGGAGGCTCGCTTACAGTTCCAGAGTTCAGTTTATTATCTCATGCGGGGAGCATGGTGTATACAGGCGTGGTCTTCTTGATCGAAAGGCAACTAGTAAGTGTCTGACACTCTGGTGATAGCTTGAGCATATATGAGACCTTCAAAGTCTGCCCTACAGTGACACACGTCCTCCCAACAAGGCCTACCTACTAATAATGCCACTCCCTATGAGTTTATGGATGCCAATTACATTCAAAATACAACACAACCCATGAAACACTGATGTGATAATCCAAATTAAAATGTTAGCAGTTTTTAGCAGCAAAAAGGTAAAATTAAAATTAAAAGGTAAAATTCTAGCAGGAAGTGGTGCACACGCCTTTATCCAGCACTCAGGAGGCAGAGCCAGTGGATCTCTGTGAGTTCGAGCCAGCCTGGGCTACAGAGTGAGTTCCAGGAAAGGGCAAAGCTACACAGAGAAACCTGTCTCGAAAAAAAAAAAGGGTGGGGGGGTATGACGCTGGAGAGATGCTTAAGATTAAGAGCACTAGCTGCTCTTCCAGAGGTCCTGAGTTCAATTCCCAGCAACCACATGGTGCTCACAACCATCTGTAATGAGATCTGATACTCTTCTGGCCTGCAGGCATACATGCAGATAGAGTACTCATACATAAATTATTTAAATAAATAAATCTTTTTTAAAAAAGGTAAAATTCTATAGCTCATGGGTTATATTGTAGTTTGAAAGTGGGCTGAACATTTTTGAAATTATTTCTGTACTTCACAAACTTCTAAAAATGAGCATGTCAATACATGAAATCACTTGATAAAATTCAACATGGAGCCGGGCGTTGGTGGCGCATGCTTTATCCCAGCACTCGGAGGCAGAGGCAGGCGGATCTCTATGAGTTCGAGGCCAGCCTGGGCTACCAAGTGAGCTCCAGGAAAGGCGCAAAAGCTACACAGAGAAACCCTGTCTCGAAAACCAAAAAAAAAAAAAAATTCAACATGGTATAAATTACAAGCAAACTGCAAATACAGAGAAATATCTTTATGCTGATAAATGTAATCTATAAAATATCAAAAGTTAACATAATCTTTAAGTATAAAGACTGAGTCTAGCATTCTGACTAGGATAAGATGAAATCTCAAAGTAATTTTAATTTGCATTTCTTTGGTGGCTGAGGATGGTGAACACTTTTTTTTAAAAAAATATTTATTAGCCATTTGTGTTTCTTCTTTTGAAAACTGTTCCAATTAAATGGCTCATTATATGACTGCACTATTTGGATTTGGGTGGTTAATGTTTACAATCCTTTTATATATACTAAATACCAACAGCCCGTCTGTGCAAGATGAGTTAGGTCATGTATAGAGAAAGGAGTAAAGGAGGGAAGGGGAAAGAAAGTCTTAAGGAGGGTTGGGGAGGACAGAGTGAGAGAATACATGTGACATGAATGCAGAAGGGGCTAATTGGGTAGCAAGGGAATCAGTCACTAAAACCCACTACTTTGTGTACTGACCTTTTTTTATTATATTGCTTCCTTTTTATTTTATAATTTAATTTTACATATCAGCCACTGATTCTCTTGTCCTCCCCCTACCCCCACCTTCCCCCTAGCCCACCCCCATTCCCACCTCCTCCAGGGCAAAGCCTCCCCAGGATGAGTTCAACCTGGTAGACTCAGTCCATGCAGGTCCAGTCCCTCCTCCCAGACCGAGTCAAGTGTACCTGCATAAGCCCAGGTTTCAAACAGCTAACTCATGCACTGAGGACAGTCCTGGTCCCACTGCCTGGATGAACTATGAACCAATAGCTGAGGAGCCCCAACTGGATTGGGCCTCTGGATAAGTGAGACAGTGATTAGCTTGAACTGTATACTGACTTTTAAAACACTAATTAAAATGAAAGTAAAATACTTTCCATTTCAGATTGAGGAAAAGGCAAGGATGTGCGCCTTTGCCACTTCTACTCAATATTTATGTGCTGTTGGCAGAAAAATCAAAACAGCTCTTATGTACAGAAAAGATGTGATTCTATAAAAATAATGAAAACTACATGAGCTAGTAACTAACATGGCATATGATACTTATAGAAAAAGTTCATTCTATTTCTATATGTCAGCCACAGACAATTAAAATTTAAATAAAAACTAGTATCTTTTACTATAGAACAAAGCAGTAATATGTAGTGTGGCTAATTTAGCTTAACAAAGTATATATAAGACTCATACATAAAACCTACAAATCTAGCTAAAGGAAACTGAAGCAATCTTAAATGTATGTAGAGATACAGCAGCATTGTCCTCTAGATTCAATGCAATCCAAATTAAGATCACTGTGGTCTTTTCATTATTTGTAGCAATTGACCAACTGATTCATGTTATAAAAACATGTGTGGAAAAATCTTGAATAGCCTAGTCATTTGTGAAACAGAAAGATGAGAGCTCAAAAGTAGGAGAACAAACAAGATCCAAAAGACTCCCAAAACAATATAGACTATTGTTGTTGCCTTGGTTGTCCCAGAAGATGAAAGTGAGTCCCTATTGCCAAGACACTGTGAACTTTGGACACAGGAACTCAGAGGATTGAAGCAGGATCTGATCTGAAAGTCTCTTCACTGAGAACTAGCTTTCATAGCACCAGAAGGTGATATGCAAACTGCCAAAGGAGAAAAACATGAACAGTCTTACCCAGCTATTATTTCCATAAAACCACAGTGATCAGCATGGCATGATATCCACAAATGTGTAAGAGTGGCACACATACCTTGGTAGTAACCAATAGTTGTCTAATTGACTTAAGGTCTGCTAAACAGGAGGGAAATCATGCCCAGTGCTAAAAACCTAGCAGCTACCTGAGGTTAGTGAATCCTAAAAAAGAAATTTCTGGGGTTGGGGATTTAGCTCAGTGGTAGAGTGCTTGCCTAGCAAGCACAAGGCCCTGGTTCGTCCTCAGCTCTGGAAAAAAAAAAAAGAAATTTCTGCACCACTTTACTAATCCAGCGTAACTCTGGCTTTTTTTTTTAGATTATAATTTAATTACAACATTTCTCCCTTCCCTTTCCTCCCATCCAAACCTTCCTATGTACCCCTCTCCACTATCCTTGAAAGTCATGCCTCTTTTTCCACTATTGTTATTGCATGCATATATGTATATACATATATATTCTTAAAAATAACTTGTTCATTCTGTATGTGATCCAAGACAATTCTTAACTGCATTCTAAATATTTTCCTTATACCCACAGAAAGTACAGTTCCCCACCCCTCATCCAAGAAGCTTCTCTTTGCAACACACAGAGACCACTACAAAAATCCATAACTGGTCAAAATGCAGAGAACAGCTGATCACAGGGTGCCCAGCCCCAACTATAACACATCCCTCACACCTAAAACGAAGATAACAATGAAGAAGTGAGGGAGAAAAAAATGTAAGAACCAGAGAACTGGGAAGTCTGCTGAAAGATTGTATCACCCAGAAATGACAGGGAAGTGTCACCCATGATACATCAACAATATGGCTGTATAAATAAAACATGAAAAAGAACAATACTGATAGGCATACTGACATGGAAGGGGGAAATCCCAAGGGGTCCCACCCCTAGACAGAGAAATGCAGGCAACTAAGATAGGAAGAATTAGATATCCCAAGGGATGAGCACCCTAATTGGTTATCCAAAACCAAATGCTCAGCCCTGAAACATACATACAATTAACGCTAAACAAACTCAGCAGTGGTGTGTGTGTGTGTGTGTGTGTGTGTGTGTGTGTGTGTGTGAAAAGAGGTAATGAATTTGAGAGGAAGCAAGGAGAGAGGACATAGGAGATGTTGGAGGGAGGAAAGGAAAGGGAGGAAAGGTAAGAAAATAAGGTGAGTTCTTTCATTCTAGTATCTCTTGACTTGCTCTTAGTCCTGCATTAATATGCTGCAAGAGTCCCTCTTACTACCTCACCTCCATCCCATGGGACTCCACCTCTTGATGTGAACCCAGGGTCCCCCAGCTATTTCCTGCTACCCTCTCAGCCATCCCTTCTAGCTCAACTCCATTCTTTTGGGTCACTCACCAACTTGCAGAAAACACTTTCTACCCAGGGACCCTCAGTAACCACACGGGGTTGGGACTCAGGTAGGCAATACTTTCGTTTTCTTCTCTCATGCAATACAACCCAACCCAAGTTTCTCCTCCTTCCCTCCTTCCACTCCTCCTGACCTCCCCCTGCCATCTTCTCTCTTCCCCAGATCCACTCCTGGGTTTGTACCTAGTCTTCCTGCATCTTGTCATGCTGTGTTGGGTTGATATCCTGGGAAGTAGGTGATTTTCACTATCCATCTTGTCAAGCATTCCCGTCTCTCCAGAAATACTCTCAGCCCTGCTGCAGCTTGCCTGCAGGAGCCCTTCCTCACACTCACCTTCATTCGCTGCCTCTTGGTATGGACCCAGGATCTCCCTGGCGCTTTCCCACAGCCCCTCTCAGCAAGTCTCCCTAGACCATCTTCATTTCTTTGTGTCACCTGCCAACCCACAGAAACACTCTCTACCAGTAGCCCACAGGCACTACACTTGGCTAGGATCCAGAGTAGGCAGCAGCAACAAAAGAACAAAACACCCACCCAACAAAGACAAGTCCAGATGCATACACTAAGGAACACCTGAAGCGTCATAAATTCCAGATACCTAGATCCCCTTGGTTTCTGTTTCCTCTCCGGTCTTCTTATCTGCGTGGCCTGTGGGTGAGCAGAAAGTCTCTACCCAACTTGGGGGCTGAGACAAGGTGACAAGGAGTGGAGAGAGGATTAGGAATAGGGAGGGGGTACTGTGAGAGTGGGGGAGGTCCATAGGCTAAAGACCTACCTGGTCTCTGTTTGAGCTGGGGGTCTCTTATCAGAGGTCTGAGTTGGGCCTTGGATATGGCAAAGGGGAGGGAAGGAGGATTGGGAATAGTGTCAGAAGGAGAACTGAGAAAGTATAGGAGGTCAGTGGGCAGGGGAACTATCTGGAATTCTGGTGGTAGGAGGTGTGGCCTCTAGTCCAGCAGGAAATCTCTCTCTGAGTTTGCCTACCTGTTCTTCTGACTGATGTGGGCTGCACTTGAGTAGGGGATATCTGCCTGAGTTGGGGATGGGAACATGGCAATGGGGGTGAGGAGTGAGGGTGCATGAATCTCCCTGGGAAGGGGAAGTAGAATAGATTTTGCAGGTGGACTGGGGATGTGTGGGGATGGGAACAGGAGGGATCAGGCAGGAGAAACCTAGTGTAGTGGAAACTCCCTAGAATCTATGAGGGTGACCCTAGAGAGAACCCCTAGTAATGGGAGATACAGAGCCTAAACAGACCATCTTCTGTAGCCAGGCAAGGATCTCAGTGGTGAGACTGGGACACCAACCCAGCCACAAAACCTTCAACCTACAATTTGTCCTGTCTACAAGATAGCTGGGGTAAAAGTAGCACAGAACTTGTGGGAGTGGCCAACCAATCATTGGTCCAGCCTGAGACCCATGCCATGAGAGGGAGCCCACTCCTGACACTGCCTGAAGGGCCAGGAACCAGAGGCTAGATAGCCTAGAGTCATAGGATAAAACCAAACACAACTGGCCAGAAAGAAAAAGTCAATGAGGTGATTCCTAATGAGGTTCTGCTATACTCATAGAATGGTGCCTAGCCCATTTGTCCACAGAGAGGCTTCATCCAGCAACTGATGGGAACAGGTGCAGAGACCCACAACCAAGCATTGGGTAGAGCTCGGGAACCCACAGAAGAGTGGAAGAAAGACTGTAGAGCCAGAGAGGTCAAGGACATCAGGAGAACACAGCCCACAGAATAAACTAAGCAGGGCTCATAGGGCTCACAGAGACTGAAGCGACAACCACAGAACCTTCATGAGTCTCTGCTATGTCCTCTGCATATATGTTATGATTGTGCAGCTTGGTATTCTTGTGGGACTCCTAACAGTGCAAGTGAGGGGTGTCTCTGACTCTTTTGTCTGCTCCTGGGATCTTTTGTTCCTACTGGGTTACCTTGTTCAGCCTTGATATGAGGGTTTGTACCTAGTCTTGTAACTTGTTATGCAGTGTTTCAGTTGATATCCCTGGAAGCCTGCTCTTTCCTGAAGGGAAATGAAGGAGGAGGAGTGGATCTTGGGAAAAGGTAGGTGGAGGGGAAGGACTGGAGGAATGGTGGGAGGGGAAACTGTGGTAGAGATGTATTGTATGAGAGAAGAAAAAAATAAAAAACACTTGTAGATGAAAAAAAAGAAATGGATAGGTAAGAAAAAGAAAATGTTAAATAAAAAAATTCCAGGTGCAAGATACCCAGGAAATCTGGGACACTATAAAAAAGACTAAACTTACAAATGAGTATAGAGGAAAGAGAAGAAACCCAGAAATATTTTCAAAAACACAGAAAATACTTTCAACAAGATCATAGAAGAAAAATTTTCTGACCTAAAGAAGGAGATGTCTATACAAGAAGCATACAGAACACCAAATAGACAGGACCAGAAAAGTAAGTCCCCTCAGCACATAATAATCAAAACACTAAATGTACAAAACAAAGGATATTAAAAGTTGCAAGGGAAAAAGACCAAATCATATATAAAAGCAGACCTATTAGAATTACATCTGACTTCTCAATGGAGGCTCTGAAAGACAGGAGGGCCTAGACAGATGTTCTACAAGCTCTGAGAGACCACAGATGCAAGTCCAGACTACTGTACCCAGAAAAACAACTGGTCACAATTAACAGAGAAAGAAAAACATTCCAAGATCAAACCAAATTTAAAAAATTTCTATCTACCAATCCATCTCTGTAGAAGATGCTAGAAGGAAAATTTTAGTCTTAAGAATCTAACTATACCCAAGAGTCCACAAAGAATAAATAATCCAAGAACAGTAAATCAAAAGAGGGAAAGAAAAGTCCACAACACAAAAACAAAATAATAGAAATAAATAAACACTGCCCATTCTCAATTGCCCAAGACACAGACTAACAGAGTGGATTCGAAAACAGGATCTATCCATCTGCTGCATCCAAGAAACATACCTCAACATCAAGGATAGATATTACCTCAGAGTAAAGAGTTAGGAAAAGATATCCCAAGCAAATGGACCTAAGAAGCAAACTGGTGTAGCCACTTTAATATCTAACAAAATAGACTTCAAACCAAAACTAATCAGAAGAGATAGTGAAGGATACTACATACTCATCAAAGGAAAAAATCGAAGGACATTGCAATTCTTAACATCTATTCACCAAACCCAAGAGCAACCAAATTTGTAAAAGAAACACAACTACTGCTTAAATCATATATTGACCCTCACCCACTGATAGTGGGAGACTTCAATACCTCACTCATGTCAATAGACTGATCATCTTGACAAAACAAACAGAGAAATCATGGCATTAAATAATATTAATAAATCAAAGATACCTAACAGACGCCTAAAGAACATTTCACCCAAACACAAAAGAATATACTTTCTTCTCAGCAGCCCATGGAGCATACTAATAAACTAACCACATATTAGGACACAAAGCAAGTCTCAACATATACTTTTTTAAATTTTTGAAATAATACCCTGAATTATACCCATAATGCCCATACCACCTGGATTAAAGCTGGATATCAACAAGAGTAGACACAGCAGAAAGTATACAAACTCATGAAAACTGAACAAATCACCACTGAATGAAAACTGTGTTAAGACAAAAATCAAGAAGAAAATTAAAAAGCATTTTTAAATTGAATGAAAATGAAAACACAATATACCCAAACCTTAAGGACAAAATGAAGTAAGTTCTAAGAGTAAAATTCATATCATTAAGTGCCCACATTAAAAAAAAAAACTGGAGAGATCCCATATTAATAACTTAATGACACACTTGAAAGCTCTAGAAGAACAAGAAGAAATAAACTCCAAAAAGATTGGATGGAAAGAAAAAGATCAAACTCTGTACTGAACTCAAAGAAATAGGAAAAATATGAAATATAAACATACTGAAAGACAAAAACCACATGATCATCTCATTAGATGCAGAACGGACCTCAGATAAAATCCAACAGCCCTTCATGATAAAAAGTCCTGGAGATATTAGGGAAACAAGGGACATATCTCAACATAAAAGGCAGTTCACAGCAAACCCATAGCCAACACCAACATAAATGAATAGAAACTCCACTAAGCAATTCCACTAAAATCAGGAACAAGACAAGGAAGTTCACTCTCTCCATATCTATTCACTATAGTACTTGAAGTCTTAGCTAAAGCAATCAGACGACTGCAGGATATCAAGGGATAGAATAGGAAAGGAAGAAGTCAAAGTATCTTTATTTGCAGAGGTTATGCGAGTATAGACAAGTGACCCTAAAAGTTCTATCAGAAAACTCCTAGAGCTGATAAACACTTTCAGCCAAGGTGGCTAGCTAGTTAATTATAAAATTAACTCACAAAAATCAGTAGCCCTCCTATATACAAATGGCAAATGGATCAAGAAAGAAATCAGGAAAACAACACCTTCCAAAATAGTCACAAATAATATAAAATATCTTGGGATAACTCTAACCAAGCAAGTGAAAGACTTATATGACAAAATTTTAATATATTAAAAAAAGAAATTGAAGAAGATGTAAGAATGTGGAAAGATCTCCCATGCTTATGGATTGGTAGGATAAATAAAGTAAAAATGGCCACCCAACCAAAAGTAATCTATAGATTCAATGCAGTCTCCATCAAAATCTCAACACGATTGTTCATAGATCTTGAAAGGACAATTTTCAGTTTCATATGGAAAAACAAAAAAACCCAGGACAGCTAAAACAATTCTGAATAATATAAGGAGTATTGGAGGTATCACCATCTCTGACCTCAAATGTTACTACAGAGCTATAGTATTAAAAAACAGCATGGTAGTGGCATTAAAAACAGGTATATCAGGGAGACACTGCAGCCACCGCCAGGACAAGCAGCATGTAAAGACTCTGGTAAGCCACCAGCCACGTGGCAAGGTATAGATTTATAGAAATGGGTTAATTTAAGATAAAAGAACAGTTAGCAAGAAGCCTGACATGGCCATACAGTTTATAAGTGATATAAGCGTCTGAGTGATTATTTTATACGTGGATTGTGGGACTGCGGGTTTGGTGGAACCTGGAGAGAAGCCCTCCAGCAACAAATGGCACCCAACGGCTTGAGTTTCCACCTTAAACCTGAGAATATTTAATAACCAATTCTAAACAGAGCCAAAACCAGGTTCCTGCTTCTTGTCTCATACAGGCAGCTAGACACCGCAAAGCGCAGGTTTGAACACTGGCGGGTTCCTGGCGTGTGCGTTTGACAGGCAGTATGGCGAAAATGAGGCGTCTGCCAGCGGCACATTAAGCTGTGTGGTAGATTTAGTCTTTACTATTATTTTTTTTAAAAAAAAAAAGAGGTTTCTAGGCTACACGCTGCTTTGATAAAAGCGTAGACCTACTATTTCTGAGACTTGATGACTCCCAGAGCTGGCGGAAAACGTACCACTGCCATGTTGGGAAGCTGAAGTGGGCGGAGCCAGCAGCCACAGCGCCGTTTCAGGCTTAAAAGGCTACATACAGTTTAAAGCAATAAGTTCGCAATAAGACTAATTCAGATGAAATAGTTTATAATGCATGTAAAAATGTACGTAGACTTAAAAAATATATATACTGTTATATAAACAAATAGTATCTAAAAATAAAATGTTTAAAAAAAACAGTAAAAGTAATAAGCCACGTAAAGATGACTATCACACATAAAATCTGGATTATGTTGTCTTTGATATTCGTAACTAAAGAAAAACATTTGATTATAAAAGCTGTTCGGTTATGCCAAAATGTAAATTTTAAAGTTACCTTGACTTCAAAATCTGGATATAAGGATATGTTACTTTGGAAAAGAGGTTCTGCTTTATGTTTCCACAGAAAGCCAGAGGCTATGGATTTGTTCCAGATTAAGATACATCAGGTTTGACCAGCCAAGACCCCCTGAAAGGTCTCCGATGACACCATGGCCCAGATGATCCAACATCCAGAGCGGTTTCGAGGCAACTGGTTCACACAATACAGCCTCACGGACTACCCCATAGGCCTAAAATTTTCTTTGCATCCCCATAAGATACAGCGCCCCCCTCCAGCAGGAAGTAGTAAGAGATGCTACGCCCAAATTCCCAAATATACCAAGCTGGCTTTAGAGGTGGAATTGGCTCACTCCCCCTCTCTAAACCCAGACATATTGCTTTAAAAAAAATGATTAAGAGATTCTTGTGTCCCAAATCAGAAGAGCCCTCTGGTGTGGGACAGAGAAAAACCAATATTTTTACTTAAAACAGGTTGATTATAAATGTGATCTCTTTCTAAGAAAGAAAAGGGGATATGATATAGATATATAGGAGGATATGAGATGATAAGATAAAAGGGTAGATTAATGAACCTACTTTTAAAGAACAACTTGTTTAAAATGTTTTACATTGGTATAGATTTTAGTTTATGTTTAAAATGTTTTACATTGGTAAAAATTTTAGTTTATTGATACAAACTTGAAGTTAATTTTGTTATACTGTATATATATATATATTTCCATTCTTGTTTGAGGTATTATGTTTAACTCATTTAAAATTGTAATGAATAATTAAAAATAGATTAATAATTAGTCATCTATGATAATCATATTTGTAGCCATGTTAGTTAAGTCTTC
>NW_023505486.1:0-43000 GCF_004664715.2 Peromyscus leucopus | reverse complement strand
CTGAAGAATGGATAAATAAAATGTGGTACATATACACAATGGAATACTACTCAGCAGAGAAAAACAATGACATCATGAGGTTTGCAGGCAAATGGATGGATCTAGAAAACATCATCCTGAGTGAGGTAACCCAGACTCAGAAAGACAAACATGGTATGTACTCACTCATAGGACTATTCTAGATGTGGAACAAGGATGACTGGACTGCTACTCACATCACCAGGGAGGCTACCTGGAAAGCAGGACCCCAAGAAAGACACGGGGGATCACCCAATGACGAAGAAATGGATGAGATCTACATGAACAGCCTGGACATGAGTGGGGGTAATGAAAGGCGAGGGTCGAGGGAAAGAGAGCTTGGGGGTGCAGGAGATCCCAGCTGGATCAAGAACAGAGAGGGAGAACAAGGAATAGGAGACCATGGTAAATGAAGACCACATGAGAATAGGAAGAAGCAAAGTGCTAGAGAGGCCCACAGAAATCCACAAAGACACCCCCACAATAGACTGCTGGCAATGGTCGAGAGACAGCCCGAACTGACCTACTCTGGTGATGGGATGGCCAAACACCCTAATTGTCATGCTAGAAACCCCATCCAATTCCTGAGGGATCTGGATGCAGAGATTCACAGCTAGGCCCCTGCTGGAGCTTTGGGAGTCTAATTAGCAAGAAAGAGGAGGGTTTATATGAGGGAGAATTGTTGAAAACAAGGTTGGATAAAGCACAGGGACAAATAGCTAAACGAATGGAAACACATGAACTATGAACCAATGGCTGAGGGGCCCCCAACCGGATCAGGCCCTCTGAATGGGTGAGACAGTTGATAGGCTTGATCTGTTTGGGAGGCATCCAGGCAGCGAGACTGGGTCCTGTGCTCATTGCGTGAGATGGCTGTTTAAACCTGGGGCTTATGCAGGGTCGCTAGGCTTGGTCTGGAGGAGGGACTGGACCTCTCTGGACTGAGTCTACCAGGTTGATCTCAGTCCTTGGTGGAGGCTTTTCCCTGGAGGAGGTGGGAATGCGGGGGTCGGCTGGGGGGAAGGGGAGAAGGGCGGGAGTGGGGAGAACAAGGGAATCCGTTGTTGATATGTAGAATTGAATTGTATTGTAAAATAAAAGAAAATTAAAAGAAAAGAAAATTGTGGAACAATTTGGAGGAAAAAGAAAAACAAAACAAAACAAAACAAAACAAACAAACAAAGAAAAGATATTGGATGCTTTGAATGCTTGAATGCATTTTTTTAAAAATCAGTGAAACAATCATAAAAAGTCCAGTGTCTGAGATGTACATTGGTCTACTAAAATTTGGGATCTTCAGGTTTTAGTTTGGAGCTCTTAACTTCATGGTATTGTAACCTACCCTTCCTCTGTCACCTGGAACTTCATAATAACTTTATCTTGTGACCAGTCAATATATTTTTATGGACAAGAAAGAATTAAGTTGTTGTCAATACAAATGACAGTTATCTGTCTAAGGAGACAACATAACCAGTCATATACAAATTTATCAGAAGCAGCTCAGGAGTAAAACTAAAATTACAATTGATCCACCACCTTTTGCTTAATCTTTAAACATTGTACATTGAATACGAGTACATTGGCGTTTATACTGTGTGTTTAATAGTACATGTTTGACTTTCAAAATTTAAGTCATTGTACATATTTGATATTTGGTTATATGCTCAGCATATACTAGTTTCAGGCACAGTGTATTAGACTGCACTAGACTGAACAGGTAGCACCTACAGGTATATCATGTAAGCTTGTGTCTGTCTCAGCAAGATAAAGTGACAGTAGACGTATCAGTGCTTAGGGCTTTCATCACCGAATCCAATCAGGAGCCTCAGCACAGCGTTGTGCTGAATAATGAACAGAATACAAATACATAAATGTAAATACATTCACACATATAAAATCTTCACTTATGTACATTCAACGGAACAATACTCATCTGAAATCCAAATTATGTCAGTATTATTGAAATCTAAAATTGTTATTTGACAATGATACACTGGGTTCCTGATTTGTGTTATATTTCTGTTATTGGTGATCTCACATCATTGAATTTGTGAGGCTGCACTTTTTTTTTAATTTAAAACTTTTATAGCTACAACACATTACAGAGAAAGGCTTTCACAATATATTTTTTAGTTAAGTAATGAGGCAAGAATATATTTCCATAGTTTTGTGTTTTTTAAAATAGACACTTTATTTCTTCCTTTCTTAAAGTTGGTAGTATCTCATTGTCTTAGATGTATAAAAGCTCTCATATTTTAAAATGTTACAGTTAAAATTTGCATTATAATGAAATTGTTAACTGTCTTATGCATAGAATAAGTGTCCTATGTTTAGAATAAAACCACAAAGTTCAAGTATCGTAGCTTCAGGGACAAGAAGTCAAATGTTTAACCTAAGATAAAGGGTGGGGAAAATCATTAAATTTAAATGTCTTTCATTATAATTTTAAAAATAGGTCTATCTCATATTTCCTTATTTCTACATTGTCTTCATCTATGTAAGCCTGTGACATAAATTTTAATACATGATTTATGGTTACAAATTCATTTTTTCATTCTCATTTATTATAGGGTGTCACATTTTATCATGCCTGCATTTAATCATCTCCTGTCTGCATATTAATGGTTACAAATATGATACCTGAATAGACCAAGAAGCCAGGAGTTTAGCTGTCTTGGAGAGTCATGGTTGAGTGCCTTGAAAAGTGGGGTTGGAAAAAAATTTAAAAAAACAACAGAAAACTTCACAAGTCTGTACATGCATTTAAAATAGCTCATATAGTAAGAAAGGTTTTCTACTGTATAGTGTCAGTTTATGTAAATTGATTTTTCATAAGCCCCTCAATTTGTACAGCCATAAATATGTTGAACATCTAATAAGCCTTATGTCAAAAATCAGCTGCCATCATAAGAAGGACATTGCTAGGTTTTAGTGTCAAATTTATACCACTCTGAAATGTACTAACACCTCTTGCTAACCTTCATTCTTTTTGACAGATTTATTCTATCAATGATTAAAGAACATAAATAAAAAAGCATGATTTGACAAAGTCTTAATCTAACTGGATGACAGGTTATATGATCTGGCTAGGGAATGTAGCACGAATCTTGTTCTTATTAATGAAACAAACCAAGGGCTTGGTATTGGGTGAATGCTGCAAGATCAGAGAAGCAGAACAAGCCACAGCTACCTCACTTTGCCAATTCCTCAGCTGATCCTGTTTCTTCAGACTAGAAGCCTCTCAGCTGAAGTGTGTTGCTCAGAAGCCCAAAAGTTTAACTAGCCTCTAGTTCCTTGTCCTGATGCCTTAAATACCTTTCTGCTTTCTGCCATCACTTCCTGGGATGAAAGACGTGTGTAACTACGCCTGGCTGTTTCCATTGTGGCCTTAAACTCACAGAGATCCAGATGGATTTCTGCCTCTGCAATGCTATAATTAAAGATGTGAGTGCCACCATATTCTGACCTCTATATCTAGTGGCTGTTCTGTTCTCTGACCCTAGATAAGTTTATTAGGATGCACAATATACTGGGAACACAATACCACCCCATTTTTCCTTTTTGTATAAAATTTTAAAAAAAGCTTATAACAAATACAAGAAAAACTATATCCAATAAGTATATACAATATGTACAGTCAAGAATTACATTAACGATATCTACTGTATTAACATTTGACAAATTCAGACGAAAACTTCATTAATATATAACAGTGTCCAGTCCAGTAACATTTGATAACCTCAGACAAAATATTTCATTACTTATCCTATTTAAAACAAGTAGTTCCTTTTTAAAAGTAGATTCAATTATGGACCGTTTTATCTTATCATATCCATATTCTATCTTTTTTCTTTTCATAATAGATTCAGTAATCTACCTTTTGTCATTTTTATATTTTCTCCTCTCTTTTTAGAGTAGATTCAATCATCTACTCATTTATCCTATTATTTCTTTATCTTTTTTTCTCAGAGTAGATTCAATGATCTACCTCATATCTATATTCTCTTTTTTCTTTTTTAAACAAAAACTCTGAATCTGATCTCCTTGTTCAGCTTTTTTTCCTGACCATTAACAGTTAACAACTTGTAATCAACCATCATAAACAATGATGATATCTATAACTTATTAAACAACCAAAAACCTCCCATCCACATCTTGGGAATGTGGGCATCATTTTCTTAAAATTACTTCCTACTTCTGGGGGTGAAGACATCTTTAGGAATACTGAAAAGAAATTTTTTGGGGTTAATTGTCAAGTCCTGTATCATTTGTTCAATCGCTGCATAATGAGAAAGTGCAGGGCTTGTTTCAAGTCCTTGTTCAAGTAGTCTGTCAGGCTGGATCATCTCGCCATCTCAAAATTGTCCTGAGTAGTTTGTAGTCCAAAGTCGATCTTTGGGTAGTGTTAATCAGCTTAACGGCTTTATCACAAGCCATGTGGAATTGTCATTGTGGGCTCCTGTCATCCTTTTGAAGATTTCAAAGGTTGATGTTAGGTGTGATCATGATTCCCTGCAGATTTTTTTTTTGGGCGGGGAGCGCCTCCTCTGTGGTTTGGGGCAATCACAATCTGATAAATATCTGTCTCTCGGAACCATGAATGTTCTTCCTTAGAAGAGTGTATCTTCACAGCAATTTCTCCCACCATTTGTCTTGCCAAACTTTTCCAAACTGACCTTTGCTGATGCTTTCTTGTAACATGATGATCCTTGCAATTCTTCTCTGAACAAGCAGCAGTAAACCTTTTGTCCCAGGTAGCCTTATCACCATAATCACCAACACAATTAGAAGCAGCCAGCAATTTGGAGCAGCAACCACTGCCACCAGTGTCCCACTACCACTGTTTTGGCTCAGCCCTGGCCGCAGATTCTCCTTAGCAAGCCTCCTAGGCCAGCCTCAAACTCAGAATCCTCCTGCCTCTGCCTCCTTCAGTAAATCCTATCAGTTTGCCACCACAATCAGCAATGTGTACTTCGGGTCTGAGCTGGGGCCCACAAGGCCACAGGCAAGTGCCTTATTTGAGAATTCGTACCACAAACTTTGAGCGCCAGATGTATCATGAATCTTAAAAGTTCTTACTAATAAACTTATCAAAATTGGATAGATAATGGAATTATTTTCTCTGAATTTGTCAAATGCAAATGGACTAGACATAGTTTAGGTATTTATTGCTTGTATATATTGTATATAGTATTGTACTTTTTTTTTTTTTGAGACAGGTTTCTCTATGTAGCTTTGCGCCTTTCCTGGAACTCACTTGGTAGCCCAGGTTGGCCTCGAACTCACAGAGATCCGCCTTCCTCTGCCTCCCAAGTGCTGGGATTAAAGGTGTGTGCCACCACCGCCCGGCTAGTTATTGTACTTTTTTTATATAGTTTTTCTTATATTAGTTATAACTTCTTTTAATAAAAAGAAAAAGGGGGAAATATGGTGATATTTTATTTGTGCTGAAATGCAATTTTATTTGTATGTTAATAAATAAAGTTGCCTGGGGTCAGAGCTAATAGCAAGCCACAGTAGAAGTCTGGCAGTGGTAGCACACACCCTTAATCTCAGCACTTGGGAGGCAGATCTCTGTGTGTTCAAGGACACCACCAGTATGGAGACACATGCCTTTAATCTCAATACCAACTATAGAAGACCTGGAGGTCTGTATAGACAGGCAGTGATGAGGAGGACATGTGGTTGGGTTTACAACCAATGAGAAGCAGAACAGAAAGACAGATACACAGGAAGTAGGTCTCCTTCTGAGGGGAATGCCAACAGCAGCAGAGAAGGGTAAGAAGGCGGTTTAGTTTTAGCTCTTAGCTACTGCTCTGACCTCTTAGGCTTTTAACTCTGCATTTGGCTCTGTTTCTTATTTAATAAGACCGTTATATCTACAAGGGAATTGACATTTAAACATTAGAAAAGTAAATATATTGTTATTAGAACATGAATGTTCAATGGGAAGTGTTTTTTTTTAACACCATTCAGTTCTACATATCAGCCATGCATTCCTTGTGTACAGTAAAGACAGGCTTATCTGTGATTTCTGATATGTGGTTGGTTGAATCTGCAGATATAGAACCTACAGTATAGACAATGCATGTTTGTTTAATTCTTTCATTTTGCCAAAAAGAGAAATTAGATAGATAGATAGATAGATAGATAGATAGATAGATAATAGGTCTATGTCTGATGTTAAAGCAAATGACCTGAACTATCATTCATGAAATAGCATGTAGAGTAGGTATGAAGGAATGACAGAATGAGTTCTTGAAATTATCTACCACAAAGAGAGATTAAAAAAATCATAAATAGTATAAAACTAAAATTTCAAAACTAAAATCTAAATCAAGACCAGTGAAAAGCCACAAACATAGAGAATGATGCTAAAATAAGTTTGAAAGGAAATGTAGTTTGAGAAATAGAGTACGATGAGTTACCATAATTGAGCACACCTGTCTGTGATCAGTGGCACAGTGTGCTGACTATGAAAACTGAGGTAAAGTCTGAGTACTTTAAGAACCCATGAGGAGGGGCAACTTAATTAAGAGGAACTAAATGCATGAATGGAATTGTAGTAGGCAAACAGGAAGAAGGTGTAGCATCATCTGTGTCCTTCAGAGCAGTCAAATGGGAGCTCTGCCTTGCTACACAGAAGGCACAAAGGGAAAAAAATAGAAATGAAGACATCCTGCAAGACTAAGAAAAGGGGAGATGTAGTGCACTATGATATCTAGGTAGCTGCAATCACCCAGGGCAGAATTAAAGGCACATGGTTAATAGGCCTCTTTTCAAAATGGATTTTGGCCTTCCCATGACCCAGATAAGGCGCCCCCAAATTTCTATTACACTAGTTTCTGAAGGTTATACTAGTTTCTCAAGGAGAAAATCTTTCAAACAGATTTCATTGTTGGAAACTAAGACACCTACTTAATCTTTCATGGATTCTTTATTTTGTCCTTTTAGGCAAAACTGTAAGGTTAAAATCTCAATGTAATAAACAGATCTGTGAATTTAATTAAGCCATTCCACTGATGGAAATGGAGACTTTTGCAGAAGGAAGCCATGCTTACCTTCCCAGAAGTTCTTCATAATGGCTTCTGTCTTGTCATACATGATCAAGTCCCCATGATAATAACCACCATGGCTGTTAACAAAATTGACAATCATTTTCCAAGGCTATAAATTTATTCAATTAGAAAAATTTCAACAGTCTTGAGCAGAGTGACAGCACCCTGTCTGAATGCTGTAGACCAAAGGACCTGTGTGTATGTGGATTTTCCTTTGTCCTGTATTTAATATGTCTCTTGTTGTCTCCCATTGAGGAAAACATACTGCTGTACAGTTTCACAGGTGATTGACATTACACTGATGACCACTTCAATATGCCCTAGTGTATGAACCTCAATGAATTTTTATTTAAAATACATTGCTTATGACAGCATGGCAAAGGTTATCTTAACACCTGAAAACTCCACATTTTACTTTTCTCTGATGAAGTAATAGGGTAAAATTAGTAAGACTCTTTAAATCAAATTGTTGAGACCACTGATATTTCATCACTTCAGCTGACAGGTACACAGGTATTTATTTAAACATAATTTATTATATTTGCCAATAGCAGCTCAAAATTATTTAATAGAAAAATTAATAACTATTTTTAAACAAGAAAAAAAAACAGTAGGACAGCTCTGCACCATGCCTTTTGGCAGGGTAAGCAGGCTCTACCAAACACTGACGCTAACCCTAGGCCCATACTCCAGGCAGTTGGAATTCATTATGGTGAGTGAGTAGTCAGAGTGGGTAGGTGGAAAAGGAGGCAGAATGGTTCATGGATGGGAAGAGAGGTGGGTCTGAGGGGGCAGGGTGATGAGGAACAGGCTGCATGAATGCCCTGCTTGCCAACTGAGTCCAAGGTGATGTCGGGCCTGTGTGACTGACAATTGCCAAGCCTTGGTCTGAGGCCCTGAAACAGGGAGCAGGAGGGTGCTGTGTTGACTGATGTCTGTGGCTCCTCTCACCACTGGAGCCATACAGATGCCTGCTCCTGTCATCATTTGGACCATAATGGTGTTTGAGGGCCACACTGCCATAGGGAACCATGTTAATCTGAGTGCCTATGCTGCCACCTGGAGCCATGGTGATATCCAGGCCAAGGCTGCTGCTGGGGATTGTATCTGTATCTGGGTCTTTGGTCCTACCATAGCTGGGGTCTGTGTTGATGTCTGCTGGTCCATGATGCCACCAAAAGCCACACAGATGCCCAGGTTCTAGGTCATAACCTGTGACCCTGGTGATGTATAAGGGCAGTGCCTGCACCAGGGCCATACTGATTTGAGTGGCCAACACTGACACCTGGGGCCATGGTGCTGTCTGCTCAGGGCAGCTGCCAAGAGCAATGTCTGGGCTGTTGGCCCTATCATAGTCAGGGTTTGTGTTGATGTTCGTAGTTCCTGATATCATCTAAGGCCATACTGATCGCAGGGCCTGCACTGCCACCTGGGGATATATTGGCCTCCTAGGGCCATGCTACATGGGGCTTTGCAATCCAAGTGGCCTGTGTTACCACTTGAGTCAGTAGCCCTGCAGAGGACTGGGTCAGGGGTGTGGTCCATGTCTCCTGTTACCCCCAAGGCCTGTGTAGATGCCCAGGGTCTGATGAGCCACCTGAGACCTTATCAGTGTCTGAAGGTCATGCTGCCACCAAGGCCATACTGATCTGTGCGGCGGTGCTTCAACCAAGGCTATGGTGACATACAGTCTGAGCTGCTACTGAGATAGATCCACATCAGCGTTCGTGGTTCTGCTGCAGCTGGGGTCCGTGTTAATGTTCATGGCCCATTGTACCACAAGGAGGCATGGGATGCATGCCTGTCAAGATCCTAGGACCATGCTGCACTTGCTCTGCCCTTCAGTGGCCCTGAGATAGCAGGCCCTGTCCCTCCCTGGATATTGCAACAGGAGATCTAGCCCCTCTGCACCCAAGAAAGATGGCTCTACCCTCACCATGGATATACACCTCATTAGGTGTGGAGCCCATAAAAAATCTTCCTAGTGAGACCTGAGCTTGCTTTACATAGCAGGGCTGCATTAGGGATGGCTTGGCCACAAGCATGGTCATCAGGTGTTTGGGATGGTCTGCATTTAGCTGTGTTGGGGAGGTCTTTTGCTCCACCCCTTGGCATTCCTTTAAAAGCCCTTTAGCAGAAACAGACATGGCTGGTGGGTTTTGACCCAGGTCTTCCTCCTGAACTATCCTGTGTTTCTGTCTCTCTCTCCCTCTATTTCCATCCAAATCTTGTATCCCTTATTCCTCAAGAGTCCAGTGTGGAGGAGGCAAGGTGAGTCTGCCATGAAGGCACGAAAGTAGAAGAGCTGACCCTGCACTCCCCTCGTGTACCCCTACAGGGATCGGGAGAAAGGACCCTACACCTCAGCTGGACAGGACAGTGGAGCTTGCCCTATGGGGTGAGTGTGGGTTAGCTGACCCAAGGTCCTGAGAACAGGAGAGCTAGCCCAGCTCCATGCTTTGGTCTGCACTGGTTGGCTGGCCAAGGCAGTGCTGGAGAGCTCACCCAGGTGGTGACAAAGGAGGAAAGCAGGTGAGCTGAGCAGCCCAGCTACCATCAAGGCCCAGAACAAGGCTATAAGTTGACCCTCCCAACATCTACCTTATCCATGACATGTAGGAGCATATGAAGGGGATGAACCTACAGAACCAAAGCAGCAGAATCTCCACGACAGAGGAAAACAATAGGATATCCAAGAGGAGCTCCAGGGAAAGCCCATTATAGATGGCACAGCATAAACCAGTGGCCTCAAACTGGATCAATGACTCATGACAATGGACACTTGCAAGTGAAGATGAATGAATGCACTAAAGAGTGATTCTAGCTGTGTCAAGTTGACAATAAAAGCTAATAGAGAATATGTAGGAAGTCCTTCTGAACACAGAATAAGAAGCATAGTTTCATGAAATTCCAGTTTCAGCTGTATCTCACTGTGTACTTAAACACAAGACTTTTATTTGTATGTCATGTTGGGGTTTTATAGTATATTCATTCATGTATGACCAAGTTTTTGGCACTGGATTATGATGTTTTTATCCACAAAGTTCCCACTGAAGAACCAACATAAAAGCAAAAGAAATATCTCAAAAGAAAAGTCTCTTTCAAAAAAACAAAAAAGGAAAGAAGTCTCAAGAGGCAGAGTCTTACACTCAGACCAGGATGGTGTGTAAACTAGGGTGGTCAAAAACTTGAGACAATCTGCTCACCTCAGCTTCCTCAACAGAACTTTATGAGATTGAATTAAGTGGATGAACTGAAGAGACTGTTGTTATACAGTAGAAACTCAGACCTGACCTCACACTGAAGTATAGAATTAGATATACCCTGATTTATCTATTATGTACCTAACAAAATATCCTCCCTGGATACACAGGACTTAGTCTATTTTTCTTTTTATAAAAGAATACCATGAGTAATTTGTAATGACCAGTAAAGTATTTCCTCCCAGATTTGGCTTCTAGGATGTTTGAGTTGGAGGTATTGGCTGTGGTGAAAGTGTTCTTTTCAGAAGGCATGGAAGCAAACTTCACTCCTTCAGAAGAGCAGTTATTCTATCATAATCATGAAGAGGATCCTTTCTAGACTAATCACTCTTATGATAGTATCTCTCAACAGCATCATAATGAGCTTTGAAGTAGACACACTTTCAAGCAACCACAGTTAGCAGTTTTAGAGACACTAAATAAGCAATTATAAAACGAAACCAATAAGTTGTCCAGTCTAAAGAAATTTACATAGCTCTTAATGAAAGGCACTCATGGGCCTTTTCTGAGTACTCGAATGTGGCAAGTCTGCCTTTCCCCAGGTACTACAACAAAAACTCTGGTGGCCCAAAGTAGTTACATGCAAGACCAAATTATTTTTGTTGACAGGTTTTACACAAAGCTACAAAAACAAAGAAGGAACAAAAATACATTAAAATGTGCAAATCTTTGCAGGCATGAAGAAAAGTAACCAGACCAGAAAAGGCACATAAGAGCAGTCTAAATCATTCAAACTCTGTGTAGGAGGAAATAATTAATAATACCAGTGTGTGTGTGTGTGTGTGTGTGTGTGTGTGTGTGTGTGTGTGTGTACCTGATAAACACAACAAATGCTCACAGGGACTCTGAAAATACTGCTGTGCTTCATCAAGTCTTTTTTGATTACTACGGGAGATAAGGCTTATTATATTTTTATTATTGATTATAGAGTGTAGTGTGTATGTAAGCATATCCTTTTGGTTTCTTTTAAGGAGCAAAAAGGAGGCAGTTAATTAGTAATTTAACAATAAAGCAATTCTTAATTTTACTTGGCTCGCAACGGATTAAATATATTTTCTGAGCAAAAGTGATTACATTATTTCAAAGAATAAATGTTGGAGTCTGAATTCTGTAGCCTATGCAGTCCCCTTTAGTAAATGGAACATTGAGAGATTATTCTAGGCTTCTTTTGACAACTGATTCAGGATGTGATTTGTTCCCAAGGCTAAATCCATTTCTATTCCCAGAAAGGCATTTCCTCTTGAAAGGGCAATATTGGATGTTGTATCCTCTCAACACAAAACAAGGCAAATCTTTTAACTCTCTGAATTCAAGCTCAATGTTAGACATACACACACATACACCCTTGGAAACATATATCTGTGTCTTTAAATTAAAGCCTTTCCCTTTGCTCAGTTTCTGCAGTCTGGTTAGTGCCCTATTCAGTTTGGGTGATTAGACTGTTACATGTCTCATTCATTTTATGGGAACCAGGAGATATGTTTTCCTCATGTTGGAAAAGATTTAAGAAGATAAGAGATCCCAAGTACCTGTTGCAAAATATCCAATGAGGTCATTTTCTATCATGGGCAACATATAGTCTGGAGACCTTCTGAAACTTGGCAGATTTGGAAACAGATGTGCCTGATATTAGCAGGATATTGCCTCAGTTTCTTCCTCAAAAGTGATGATAATAATAGCTTCACTAGAAGATTGTTTGGGAATCAACTGTGAAAAAGACGCAGAAAATGTTCAATGAACCATTATGTACAACATGGTTGAACCATTAGACTCAACAAATTTTCCCTTATGTTAATGACAATATTGCACATGCTTAGTTCAAAGCTTCAGTTTCCTCTGCCTTGTATCTGCAGTTGATATTGCAACATTTTCTTCACAAGACGAAGTTCCTGAATTCAAAAACTATATCTTTGAACTCTGCTGGCATTGCTTACTAGTTGTGAGATTCTGCTCAAAAATTAACTGTGGGCATTGAAGAAACATCCTTGCAACAGTGGCAAAATATCTTTTATAAATACTTTACATTGTAGAAGGGACAATATTGACTTAGAAAAAAAAAGCACCTAGCTCAGCACCTGACACATTAAGTCATATAAAATTAGTAATCTTCTTTACCAGAAATTTAAAATATTTGCAACTGTAGAAATGGTTAATTTGTCTTGTTCACATTAGACACAATCACAGGCATCCTCAAACCTGTATACACTAAGAACATTTTTTGAAGTACTATAGTACTGAGTTTCTAACAGAATTGCAAACTGATTTTCACAGTTTGTTTCCTCATTCAGGTGTTAATGGGAAGCCTCATAAAGTCTGTTCGTCTTGTTTTCAAAATGTGCTATGCCAGTAGGGATGACTGACAATACTTTTTGAGAGGTGACAGGGATTCAGAGGAAGATTGTCATATAGAGATGAGAGACAGAAACAAATATAAAGTAAAATAAAATTCTAATTCCATGAGATGCAACATTGTGCAGCACAATGTTTAATCGGTTGCAATTTAATAGAGATTCATGTTGAATTGTACTCTGGACAATTCAGAGATGTTGATGACCATATGTTAAATTCCTCAAGGTACAGTAAGAGGGCTTGCATGTTTGTTAAGGACATTTGAGGCCATCAGTAACATATGTACTGGATGGCTTCATAACACACATGCTTTCCAGGGGGATTGTATGGAACATCATAGTCTGAAAGAAGAATTTTCATCCCCTTTTGTACAATTACGAAGATTATAGTTTTGCATTAAAACTCAATAAAGCCTTCTAACACTTATTCTTGAAATATATAGAGTTTTCCTGGATCCCTTTTTAGAATTCTTCAGACAAATTTTCAGTCTTATTTCTTATATATTTTGTCCATATTTGGAATGGGCAATAAGTCTGATAAGTTATTGTGCATGTTTTTCTGAGGTCCCCATCAGCCTCATCAATAGTATCATTTTCAAGTCACCGTTTTGTCTAAGTGCTGTTTTGTGTATGAAATTATACTTAATCTTCACATCACCACTGTAGTTTTCATTTTGTAAATCAGAAGGCTAATACTCAAGAAGTAGCAGTTTCCTCAAAATCATACAACACAGAAAGGATAAAATCGATATTTTGTTCTCACGATGAGATGGGTCCTTCTTGTGAATAAAGTGATACATGTTGATCCCTGGCACCAGCCACTCAGGGGAGACCTGCTGAACTTGGACCAGGTTCTGGCCACCGTCAGGGGCAGGTCTCCTTCTAGCCCCACCAGGAAGGATACCCTTCTCCAACCCCCCTGCAACCCCTGCAATCTCCACGCCCTGCCCCCACGCCCATCTGCTCAAGAACCCAGGCACTTCCTGAGACTTAGAGACAGGCCCCAGCTCCCATCCTGCCCCAGACTTCCCTTCTGCACCAGAGAGGGCTCTCATCCTGCCCTGGACTTCCCTTCTGACAAGAGCTCACATCCTGCCCTGGACTTCCCTTCTGGACAAGAGCTCCCATCCAACCCCTGACTTCCCTTCTGGACAAGAGAGCCCATCCTACCCCAGACTTCCTGTCTGGACAAAAGCTCTCATCCTGCCCCAGACTTCCCATCCAGATAAGAGCTTCCATCCTGCCCCGGAGTTCCCATTTGGACAAGAGAGCACCCATCTGGACAAGAGAGAGAGACTTCCTGAATCTGTCAGCTCTGTCTGAACCAAGTGTGCTGATAAGACCACGAACAAACCACAAGGAGATGGGCAGACATCAACGCAGAAGTACATACAACAAAATGAAGAGCAATACAGCATCACAAGAACGCCAACATTTACAACTGAGCATCAAAAATTGGAAGAAGCAGAAGAAAACAGCCTTATGAATAACATCATGAAGAAAGTAGAGGCTTGTGTAGAGGAAAAGACAAAAAATGGGAAGAATGCTATAAACAACTAGAGGAAAGGGCAAACAAATTAAGAAAACAATAAAGTCCTGGAAGAAAACAATAAAGTCCTGGAAGAAAACAATAAAGTACTGAAGGAAAATCATGAAAAAGCAATGAAACAAATAAAGGAAACAGTCAAAGACCTGAAATGGGAAATAGAAAAAATTGAAGAAGACACAAACAAAGTTATGTGACAAGACTGGCCCACTTTTGAGAGTGTCATGGGAATCCTAATACTTGGCTTATAGCTCTGGAAGAGCTCAGTCAGTGTTTTGTTTAATCTTCACTCTGAAGGTCTGCAACACCCGCACGCGAGTGGGTTCAGTTATTTTTTTTATTTTTTGAATATTCACAAGGATTTATATTGTTTTAGGAATTTTATGTTATCTTTATAATGATGTAATGGAATGTTTTAGAGCATGCAGCGTATAAGGTATGTGTTATGCTAACACACATGCGCGTATGAGATTTTATTTCCTCTCAGTATGTGTCAGATAAGTAAGGCTGTTAGAACTCTGGAGTTTTTGTGAGTTACATGAATGATTGTGTATGTCCTATTTGGCGCTTAACAGTTTAACGTCTAGATACAAAGTACTTTACTTTTGTGTTTGTAAGTGAAACGCGAGTATAAAATATAGGAAAGTCTAGCATATTTGAGATATAGGCAGGTTAGAAAGAATATTATATATTCCTGGTCCTGCATTAGAATATCTCATTTTACAATAAGGTGACATCCTTCTACAGCACCATCTCCATTAGAATTCCGAAAGCAATTCAACTGGATCCCTATAATATTGGATCCAACCAAGAATGCATATATCTTTGAATACTATAGCAAATACTTAGAGATGAATTTTCTAAAGCAATAGTACTTGTAAAAACTAATCTCTTAGCATTGTTCGTATTTGTTTTAGAAGTTTTGACAATGTGGGTGCAACCTACGTGCATTGTTTGAGGGTTGGGTCTCTGGACGCAAAGTGTCTCAATATGATATGACAAGACTTGCCGCTTTAGAATAAACCTTTCTCCACCTTTGTCTTTACCTCTGAGTTCTAGGATTCCGTATAGAGGAATGTAATCACTACACTCACATCCCATCATAGTGTGTTTTTTATTCGTTGCCCGCTGACAGACTATTTCCACAGTATAGTCCTGTATCATGCCAGGACTTATGGGGAAAGTAGAAGACAGGAGGTAATGAATAGAGAGGTCGCACACCTTCCTATTTCGATTTTTATTTTTTTGCTATCATTTCCGAAGGGAATTTTTATTATGGCAAAGACGCCTCTTCTTAGAAGAATTCCAGATGAGAAGAAGTCCTAGTTGGATTAGGTCCTGAGATAATTCGGAGCATAAAGACTATAGTCCATGTTTTAGTTACTTTCTACTACTATGAAGAGATACCATGACCAAAAAAAAAAACTTATAACAGAAATAAATTAATTGAGGCTTGCTTACAGTTTTCAGAAAGTTAGAGTTCCTGAACATCATTCTGGTAAGCATGCACCAGGCAGGCATGGCACTGGAGCAGTAGCTGAGAGATTACATCTGATACTCAAGCAAGATGCAGAGAGAGAGAGAGAGAGAAGAGAGAACAGACAGACAGACAGGACAGACAGACAGACAGACAGAGACAGAGAGAAATGATGTGATTGGTCCTGCATGGGCCAGTGGTACACCTCCCTTCCTGTCCAAATAAAAACAGGAATACACAACAAGCTAGAGTTCTCCCAGCATCCATAACATTACTTCGGCAGTTTTCCTAATTCTATTATAGGCGTAACATATGCGTCACATCTTACAAAAAATTACTTGTAGTAATGTGTAGCGAGTATGGATATCATCCACAATGGAGTCGCCTCGGTTGATCAGTGGGCAGTAACAAGAGTGTTCAAAAATTAGCGTATTCCTGAGTCTTGCTGAGGGAATGGAGAAACTTTAACTACGAGACCTCAGTGTGTTTATAATGGGATAAGTAGTTGCAATTTTGGGTGCTGGATATATCCTGTGAATAGCCTAAGTCCTATCTAATTAGGCTCTCACAAATGAGCAGAGCGAGAACATTCTTTATTTTACTATGCGTCAAGAACAAACCCAACACTCCTCCACCCCCTTACTGGTCACATTTCATGTTGGAAAATTGGTCTGGTTTCTTGGTTTTTTATTTCTTCTTTTTAAAACAAAAACAAAAACTAAAAAAATTTCCCCAAAAACCTTTCAAATTGTTTTTAGGTCAGTACAAAGACTAGTGGGGAAAAATACGAATTGAGAGAAAAACAATCCAAAGTTCAACCATAATAAGTCTTTATACCGAGGCCACTCGCTCTCGCGCACACGCTACTCACATACCATACAGAGTATCATCACGCACCAAACAACTATGGAAACTAACCAATATAAGAGAGAGAGATTGAAAGCAGCTCGCCAGGACAACCTAATATTGAGTTTTGTATATATAAGATATTTCCTGAGAAGGTATATCCATAAAGGTCTACATTTTCTAGCTTGTATTCAGTTGTTTGGCTATATAGATACTTTTCAAAATTTTTATTGTCTATATGTACATGTGGTGCTTGTGGTCGCACGTATACTCCATGTATTCTATAGCAAGCTCTGAAAGACTGAGGTCAGCTCACGTGCTTCAAGAAGTGGAGAGAATTACAGCAAAGTTATAAACTCTTGCGATGTGGGCACGCTAAGAATTGAAACCTGACCAGCGCTCTCTTTAAACCACACTGTACGAGTTCCATCTGCCGTCCAAGCTCCTTAGGAGAGAGCTTGACACTTTAATAAAGCACAGACTATACGAATTTTTTTAATTTATTACATTACTCATTACTGGACATAGAAGGGTTGTGTTTGTGCCTGCTGCACGCTCATACATTCCCTATAACTTCTGAGATGTCCTCTCAGAACAAAACTTCCTCCTATAATGAAATGTACAATTAATTGGGTTAAGATTCATGATTTTTAATCTCAGTATATAACGTGGACCATCTGATACATCAGATCTCTAGTTGGCATTATATAGATTGTCGCGTATATTGTGGCTGAGTCGCAATAATGTGCTCTGTCACATTATACTTTAATAGATTATTTACACTGTCTATTCATGCTTTTAACTATTTGCTCCTGAGTTCTGATATCGGATATAGTATTGGTAGGTCTTATATCCCCTAGGTTTCTCACAAGATGATAGCTTGTTTACTTTACCTTAGAATGGTTGATGTAATGTTTTAGTGAGACCCTCTCCAGAGAGCAGTGACCCTGGCCATAATTGGTACAAATCTAGTGGGCCTCCACTTGTAAAGACTCACATATATGTAATGTCAAAAGATGTGATATCATACTCAAAAGCCAGAAATGTCAAATTACATTGAGCTGTATATGGGGAAGCTATCTAAGTATGAACACTGAGAGTATGGACATCAAAATATGCAAAATCTGCTAGGAGTCTATTAGCATAGATTAGTCTCTGACGATGCAATAGCAGCATAGGAGTCACATAAGAATGAGAAACGATCTTCAATTATATTTGGCACCTTAAATACTGAGGGTTTGATTTTAATACAGAGATAAATAATCTATATGTGGTATAAATATGGCTAAAGCTATTATTTAATATTGAGGGTAGTGTGCAACAGAAGCAGCATCACCATGGACACACAGAGCATGTTGAAGGAGCAAGCCTAGACCTATTGGGAAGGTTAAAGCACGCACAAATGAGAATCTGTAGATTAATGAGGTTAAACTTGGACCGTGTAAAAAAGGAACTGATGAAGAACAGGGTACACACGACTTTTACATTGTTGTTCTTCTATCTTCTTGGTGAAATATTGGTGGCTCTTAGCATGAGAACCATTGGTGAGTGATCAACGAAAGTATTGGGTATATCCCGAGAGAGATGTGAGAACCCTTATCATCAGGAGAGAAGTATGGACAACTTTCTCACGATAAACCGTTTCCTCATAGGAAAAAGTTCTAATGTTAAGAGAACTCACTTATCCAATCCAGAGACCTCTGCGTTCAAAAAGCTTGACCACTCGTAGTAACAAGGGGAATTCAAGGTCAATACAGTTCCCACCGCCAAACACTTCAGCTTATACGTCCTAATTGAAGGAAACTGTGGGGAGGGGGGAGTCAAGTGTTGTGGCATGGAGCAGGTAAAAATTCTCGTCAATGTACCCTATTTATATACTTGGCATTGGAAATGCATGTTAGTATGCTCAAAGCTAAAGTAAATGTGGGGAAAAGAGAGTTCTAAAACTATACATAGCAAACTTAAAATAAATGAGTCTATCAAAGTTAGTGAATATGAGCATACAAAGACTTATTCTAAGCAACCTTAGAATAGGCGAGAGGCGTGTCTGTAATAATACTTCCTCACTTCAGTTGAGCGTCTCTTATATGGCCTCACTCAATGCTACGCAAGGAGATATACACTATAAAATATTACGGCTTCAGCAATCTGAAACTATGTCGATTCAATATTCAGACCAGGTGGGCGGACTTGTGTGGTGGGCACGATCTGGCACCTTTCAATCCCTACGTCAACAGAAGAGTGAGCCGGGACTCGAGAGTAGCGATGTGCAGAGAGCTGCTTGTGACGTTCAAGGCCGTCGCTGGCTGCCTAAGTGAGTTCCGAGGAAAAGCGTCGCACATCAGTGGTATACACGAGAGGAAAACTCCACTGGTGCGTCTCGAGAAAAACAGAACTATAAAAAAAAAATAAAGAGCCATCAAAAAAAACATTGCATTAAGTCATTTACTTCTCTCACTGGGTAGTGAAAGATTGTGTGTATGCTCAGTTTATTACAAAACCATTATGTTAAACTACAGAGTATTTGTAAGAAACCATGCGAGCAGTCCTCACAGCTCACTTACTATCGCGCACCATTCAGAAATATATTATAAAGTAATAGAATATAATTAACTAAGTCTTTTATATCTAGTGCTATGAGCCTGATGTAATTTGTTGAATTGAATGATTATTTGAGGTGTTAAATTTGTGTTATTGGTGGGTTGGATATGAAGCGAAGAGACATGTGATTAAGAAGACTTGATTGCTCGAGCACCCAAAGCACTATTTGAAAGGTATTATGAAACTTTTAGAGAATGGTGCATAGTGGGAGTTTAATGTCTTTGGGGAAATAATGTCCGACAAACAAAGCTTTCGTGGGGCGCTCACAAGCTACTTTTTCCTTTTGTATCAGGAAACTATAACTGCACAGGGTGGTGGGACTATCTTCCCTGTCATGTGTTTGCCATCACACGAGTGTTAACTGTGCACTGCTAAAGAGGCGCTCACTAGCAAAGAAACAAAGGCCAGATCAGTTACATAGACTGCAAAGCTCCAAAGAGTTCGCGATCCTCAGTCCAATAATATTAATCAAACTTTTTCTTGTACTTATACATATTCTAAGAATTCGCATATTAATTAACAGTTATTATTATTATAACGAATGGGAAAACTATAGAAACATATATTGGCTAACATGCTCGAAAGCACAAAGTGGTAGATTTACAACCAAGAGAGAGAGCTTACTCTTGTTACAAGTTATCATCTAACTTTTTTTTTTGATTTTTTTCTTCTTTGAAACCACTGAGTCGCAAGCTTTTAATCTTGCACTGGGCTGGCTGCGAAATCGTTGGTCATATAGAAAGTCCAGAAAAAACCATGGCATACAAAATCACAGCAGAAACCACCCACCTGCCTGACTGCACTAACGCCTAAGACTACTCTCAGGTGATTACACATTCCGCTATGTCACCACATGGCTTCTCGGGGTATTTAGCCTTTAGTGGAAGAAGTTATTAGACCTAGGCAAGCCGCAAGCCTGGTCGATCCTTATTTTATTTTCGCTTAAATAAGCAGGTCACGCACATACAGTTTTTGTTTTCATTAATTTTTTAATTCATACAATATATTTTGATCACATTTTTTTGTTTCCTCAACTCCTTCTCTGATCCCCTCATTAAGAACATATTGGGACTGAAGTCTACCAAGTTGAACTTAATCCTCAGGGGAGTCTTTGCCCTGGAGGAGATGGGAATGGGGGGTGGGCTGGGGGGAAGGCGGGGCGGGGGGCGAATAGGGGGACGAAAAGGGTTTGCTGGTAACTTGTACTAGTCTGGTTTGGTTGTATATTTGTTCACACATGTAAACAGGGTATATATTTATATCTCACTTAGAACACCATTAAGGCCTAATCTTTGGTGTAAAAATAAGCACAGACATTTGGTAAGCACTCGAGGGGGCTGGGGAGCCTTGAATACTCTATTCAGATAATTCGACTACCCTACCTCTCGAGCTCTATAGCACACTGGACATAGTATTCAAACGGATGTCACACGAGAGCGATTACTACCATTACCTAGATAGCAGAATAACACTTGCTAGTATCACTGCTATGTTTGTATTTTGTTATCTCATTGTATTGGAATTTCTCTCGCTGCCCTCTTCCCATTATTGCAGGCGAAAAGATATCTTGTGAGTTGTGTAGTTTAGCATACATGTCTTAGAGTACTAATATGCAATATCAGGAGGGTAAGAATGTCTTAGGATGGTCAAGTAAGTTTAACGGCCAGTCTTCTAAGACTACAACTAAGTAACCTATGGAGATGCCAGTGTTTTACGTAAGTATAAATGATATGTCGCAGGCTGGCCAACAACCTTCACACTAAGCTCTCTCTTTCTGACACAGCCTGTCCTGCAATAAAGTTTGAGAGCGGATTAACACTAATGTGCACCATCCTTCATATGCAGTCATAAGAAATTCCTTAGCTCTGACCAGAAATAGCACTGTAAAATTATCCAAGGCCAAATGGAGTATATTAAAAGGAGTACAAAAGACAGCATGATAGGGAGTCTTATACAATGAGCTAACATGTAGACTGTGGTAAACAACTCAGATATTAATATAAATTATTGCCTAATAGATATATTATCAGCTTGAGACAATATATATTAATAAAAATTCCTTATTAGAGTTTTACTCAATTGGAGATATTTATACGGACTAAAAATATGAGGAGACACAATAAACTCCAACGAGATCACTATAGTTCTTTCTATTATAGTTTATTGGGGACAAGGATGCTTGTAGCACTGTGAGTGGTGTCCCTTAAGCTCATTATTCCTGTATATAGGCTCAACTTGATGCTTATTTCTTTTCCTTGAGTTCCTAGATTTTTCTTAATATAACGAATACATTTTCAAGTCATAAACATATATGCATGGTGCGTGCTGACTACAAGCGCATGTTTATTAGTCCGCTATTCAGCCAATCTGACTACACAGTTGCTGAAACACCAGTAGTAATAATGAGGGTGGTTGTATATTAACACAAGGAACGCAACTGATCATCAATTGTAGTTAACTCGTGTCGTGTACAAAATTCAATTAGTTATCTACGATAAACTCTCTATATCGCGTTTTGGCATCCACTACAGGTGATCCTCTAACCTCCTTACTGTAATTAACGTACACATTACCCAGCATAGACCTGTAATCCTGGAACGCTTGCTGAGATTCTTACGAGCATAGAGAAATCTTAGAATGACTGAAAATTCTTTTTTTTTATTTTTTTGAGAAGGGTTTCTCACTGTGTAGCTGTGTGTGCACTTTTACTGGATACTCACTTGGCTAGCCCAGGCTTGCGACCTCTCGACACTCTAAACATCAGGGATATTTACATTTAAAGCAACAAGAGACAGTTGTCACTATGAAGTATTTCTTGCCAAAAAAAAAGCCTAAATGTATAATAAGGTTTTGATTTAACTTCTACAAGAAACATAGTGGAACAAGTTAATCCCATGAACGCTAAAGGACAACTGACCAAACTTCATTAATAAGACAGAGCCATGAAACAAAAATAAAGAAGAAAAAAAATTCCTGTTTTTCTCATTTTTTTATTATGAGATACAAGATATAAAGCAACAAATTACAAGTGGGCCCACTTTTAGACTTGAACTAAATTAACTGCAAAATGACATAAAAGAATATGACAATGAAGATAATTTGCATCTGAATATTAAAGGATCTTTAAGGAACTACCATTAACCGTTAGGTATTACAATGCAGTATGGCTACTCACAGAACAAGCATGCTTTAAATTTTGCTTTATTTGAGATAAACAAATATTTGGGAATGAATGTCAAGACAAAATAAAATTGTATTAAGAATATTTCAGTGAAAAGAGAGGCTAAAAGTTTTTGTTGTTGTTGTTTGTTGTTGTTTTGAGACAGTCTTAACTCTATAACCCTGGCTAGCCTGGAACTTACTATGGAACCCAGGCTGTTATTCTGAACTTTGTAGCAACTCTTTTCTCACCTTCCAAATGCTGAGATTATAAGCACGAGTCACTATAGCTAGCAAGAATGTGTTTTAAAGAAGTTGGAACAAAATTGATGGAAATAGGGGTTGGACCACATGTTTCATCTCACAAATTCTTATTTTTTAAAGAACTCTTTCACTTATAATTTGTGCTCTATTAATGAGTGTTTTCCTTATGTATGTATGGAAGTATATAAGGAGGAAGGTGTGTGGTGACCTCGGGAGGCTATTCCTCTTGTGAACGAGGTCTGGTCTCAGGGAAAGTGATTAGTGTCCATCATGTGGTGGTGCAATGAGACAAACTCCCAAACCTTTCATGGTCTCGTATCATGCAAGAAACACACATACACTGTTGGCCTAACCTAGCACAAGAGCCACTGTTTCTTAAGTTGAAAAAACCAAAAACCAAAAGTAGCTATGTCCTCACTCCTGTCTACTCATAAGCTATTATGCTCTTGGATATAATATAGACAAGGCATTGGTATAATAGAATGAAATGAAGCGAAAATGTCTTAACAAGAGACATGAATAAATTCTATTAATATGATGCACACCTATACCATTAATATATGTAGAGCTATTGACAGAACTTGAGAGCACTCCGAGGATCATCGCCACTGAGTCTGAGCATACTCAGGCGATTCACCTCACGTCTCTCAAGCACAAAACTCCCTGCGGATTGTAAGGACCAAGACGCATGTACATTAAGATGCCAGACCGCTGACGTGTACTATGTGTAACCATGCAAAGTATACTTTCTTATCCTCCGTTCTTAAATTAGACTTAAATTACCTATATACAGAACTCAGTTCCTTAGTATTGTTTCACTATCCAATACGAGACATATAGTACACGCAATACACACACAAAAAACTAATAGAGCAGGTAGTCCATTCAGTGTTAGGTTCATGATTTCACTTTGATGCTATTTATGAGAGGAAAATATGTGGTACGTTGAGTAAATTTTTCTCTATATATTGACGAGTCAATCACCACCTAGAGTTAGGCATCACGCGTTTATTGTAAATTGCTCAGTCTTCAGTTTTATCACACTAAAGTGTATATAGTCCGTATAATTTTAGAGGTAAAGTATTCGACTAAATGACTCTGTATAAGATTAAGACTGAAGAAGGCCAGCCTTAATATTATATATCCTTGGGGCTTCAGGAGAAGAGACTACTAAATGAGGACTAATATGTCTAGGAAGGGAGTCCAGACTATTAACCAAGCTCTGATATTGTCCACTTGCTTTAATTCCCTCTGGTATAAGTCGTATATTAATTACAACAAGGTCTTCCCAGTTGCTGCTTTCTTGTGGGTCTTAGCTCTTTTTGTCTGATTTCTCTCTAGTTTAATATCTATATCTGCTTCCACTCTTAAGTCTCTGTCTTTCTAATTCTCACTCTTGCATTGCTTTAATCTCACGCCATCATCATCTAGGTCTTTTCAACTCCTTGTTTCTTTTATCGAAGTATAGTAGGGTTTCTTGTCACCTAGGACTTTTCCCATCTTGAACGCTGTTTCTATTCTCACCAATAATCACAGATCCTGGCCTCCAGAGTAGTGTATGCTGGTAGGCTCTTACAGAAAGCGTTCTTTTCAAATCTAGTGTACTTTCCATTGCTCGGAGTTTTGGGTTCCTCCAAGTGCTTACCTGCCACATCACGACGGGTTCTGTCCATTCTCTTTTTCCTTCGCTCTGTCCTTGTGCCTTGGATAATCTTCCTGGTACACGTAAAAATAGAGGGTCAGGATTTAAGCTAAATGTGTTAAAGCTCTATTTTGTTGAGAGCTATTTCCAGTCTACCTCTAGGCGGTGTAGTGTGAGAATTTTGTGATACCTATTAGGATCAGAGCATGGCAACGTAGCGCTGTTAAACACGTGAAGATATATCAAGACGAAGATATTGAGAGACGCAACCGTCACTCACACCTGGGGTTCGGTGTCACTCCTTGTGGAATCTCTTCCTACCTTAAAGCTTCTAGTGATGCAATCCAGTCATTCCGTGGGCTGTTGTCACTTCGTTCATCCTTTCCTGCCCTCGTGACGTGGTCTACAGTCTGGCGCCATCTGGGCGGTGTTTCCTGTAGTCCTTTGACAGCTGGTCTATATATGGAGAGGAGATATTCCCCGATTTCCAGAGCCAAAGCTTCTTCCTGCAGGCACTGCTTCTTTAAAACTCATGGAATCGCTTATGTCCCAGAAGAGTATCAGTCCACAACTGTCAGCCCCCTTCCAAGGGAATAACATGTCAATTGAGGAAATATGCTATGACCAGACCACACATGATTTTCATAACAGAATCACGCACAGCTGATTATGTTAATAAGGCTTATAATAACCTACCTATATATATAATGCTCTCTTGGATATTGACTTTTCTCTTGTGTGATGGAAATAAATTCTCCTCCAGGGCTGTAGTACGCACTTGGAACTGAGGAGCCCATATATCTGACCACTTGAGTTCTTAATGTTATTTATGCTCTCTCCTGCGGCCGGATGTCCAAGCTAAATTGACAAGTGGGAGTAATGATTTTACCCTTAAGTTTAGCCTATTGTCTCTAATGATCCTGCTCTACTTACTGATTTAACATGGTGTATTATTTATATCTACAGTAGACTATTTATGAGGTATGTACATAATTGATATATTAGTATCATTATTTTATGTTTTAGAGTATATGCATTGGTAATAGTTATTTCATATTGCATAGCTATACTCCACAATAGTTTTAAATCTAGGCTCACGCTTGTCATGAACAAATCCACTATCTGCTATCAATTAGATCAGAGCACAGCCTGTTAACTCTCTGTGTTTGTCCGCTCGTTGAGCTTTTGGTTCATGCACGATGAGCGTCACTTCATATCTCAGGAGCAGATGTTATAATAATTGATTTTAAAAGGATCGTGATGGTATTCCTCTCTTCTAAAACAGCCAGTTAAAATTATGATCTCATATTTTATAGTATGCGCTACAAAACAAATAAAAAGTTATGACGAACTACGACAGTCAATAACAGCATGATAATTCATTTAGTTATTAACAGAATTGACATCAATAATAAACATAAACTAGTAAAAGAGATGAGAAATGTATAAGTAGGAAACACAATATGGAAAGGGCAGATCTGGATAAATTATGTTAGCAGGAGTATTGTTGATAGCTGGTGAGTGAGGACGTTGAGGACAGAATAATTGAAATCAGCGTAGCATTAAAGTTATACGTTGTAATTTTAATTATTATCTCTTCTATGACACCTAAGAGTTGTATGATATAATAATCATGTGGAGTAAAAATTAACCTGGTTAAGGTCAAATAGGACACGGTTATGGAATTATAAAAAATAATGCAAATTAAATGGCACCACAGAGGTCAACCAAAATGTAACAGAAAAAAGCTAGAAGCATACACGACAAGACACATAAATGAACTCAGTTAAGGAAGGACGCAAACTTATGTACCCAAACAGTTTAGTGCATTATGTATCCCTTTAAATAAATTTGTCCTCTCAATACTACATAGGATGATCGTAGACAAAAAATCAGCAGTGAAGAGAAAGACTACTAGATGGCGACTGAATAGCAAAGAAACACAACAATACAACAGGTGTATTATAATTTTTACACCTTCTGAAGGCTAATAATCAATGATTTTGAATAAGAAAAATGAAAGATCACCAACCTAATAGAGTTATCCAACCAATTTGCTCTCATGTAAGAAGTATTCCAAACTTAATGAGTAGAGGGTTAATCACATGGGAAATAAGGAGAGAGATATCATCATCTGCACTTCTAATTATTGTTATACGAATACTATACACTATAGTACTCAGAGTGAGCTCACGACTACTATGAATGTGGAGCTCTCATTCTACTTAAGCAAGTACTCCAGTATTTTACCACTATGTTATGCTCTCTATCTAGAGGATCCCCTCATCACCGCAATTTATAACAACGAACGTGAGACACTCGAGACAAGCTGTGTCAATCACATCACAAGTCTGTAAGCTAACTATTAGAAAACAGTTACTGTTTGTCTTCTTTTTTCAGAGTACATCACCTCTGGTGTATAAGTTGCCCACACGGAAGCCAGCAGAGTCATCCCTAAATTCCCAAAGTTTGAGTATAGGAGATATTATGGGCAGGGTCGCCTTGACCTCACTGCCAAATTATCGAGCTATGGCGGTAAATATGAGAAACTCAGGTTCAAGTGAGAGTCACTCCTACATCCATCATGAGCCCATCTCTCCATTACTCCAATTTTTTATGATTGTTCTACTTTATTCTTCTTCTCGCTCGCTCATTTTGTTTGGAGACAGTATTTCTATTAATAGGTATTTCCACTATATGTTTGATTTCTTCGAATCTCTGCTTCACTACTATATGTCTATGCTTGCTTGTTCGGAGGAATGTAGACCTACTAATAAATCTCATCAGCTTAAAAATATTAATTACTTCTCTCATCGCTTAAATTAACTTGCTAAATGCTATTCTTCACTCAATATTACTGGATCCAGAACAAATTTTTTTAGGGCTTTCTGAGTGGACACTAGATCACCATTGCCTGGCACGATCTAAAATAATCTCACTTACACTTGGTTAGAACAAAAGAGCTAGAAGTAGATATAACGAAGAATGATATAATCTGGCTATCACCCACTGTCTTCCTTCAAACCCAGAGAAACGTGTAATTGGGCTGAGATGGTCAAGGCTTGTATAGGTACATGTAATTGTACAGCCAAATGCACATAATCATAAACTTTATATTCCTGATAGTGTTGAAAGATTGTCAGAGATAATCAGCTAAAGTTTCACATCTTAGAAGAACACAACATAGTTCAGTTAATTATTCTAAACATATCAGTCAATACTAGTAAGATCCTTCCATCTATCTCTGACTACCTTGCTGATATTACTCCCTGTAACTACTCCCATTCTAAGTTCCTTAAGTGTGTAAAGTCCCTCATCCCATCTGAATACTTCACTCATGCTCTTGGCTACTGTCTCTGCGAGACATGCACATTGCTGTACCATGCAATTTGTTCGCCTCTAGGCTAAGTGAGCCGAGCTCCACGTCCTTTATTTATTCCTACACTCATGCATAAAGCAAAAACTCATTCGTGTCTGTACTGAACTTAGCACTTTTATTTTCCATATTTAACTGAGATCCCTACTCATTTGTGGTGTGACATAGCCACCCAAACTTGTGTCCATTGTACCTAAGTGAGGAAGGTTGTGCTGTGCTTCGTAAGACATGTGTGTACATATGCTTCACTCAGGCATGCAGCTAGCTGTAAGTTTTCAATGTCAAAAATCATACTAAAATCTGTAACTTATGCTCAAACTTTAAGAAGCTAGAGAAAGAACAAATCATACCTAATGTTAGTGAAAGTAAGGAAATAATAATGTGAGAACAGAAACTAATGGAATTTGAAAAGAAAATTTGAAATGCAAAACACTTCTTTGAAACTGTCAATAAAATTAGAAAACATCACATGAAAAGGTTCTGAATGTCACTTATAATCAAGAAAATGCAATCAAACCCATGATTAGATATCACTTCACATACATGTTATGTGGGCTAGTATCACAAAGAGAAATGCATTGCTGAGAGATGTGGAGCAAGAAAAACCTTTGTGCCACCACCTAGTAGGAATTTAAATTGTTATAGCCATTATGAAAATACTTCTTCAAAAAAATAAAAATAGAACTACCATATAATCCAGCAATCCCACTTCTGGGATATATTCTAAAGAAATCAAATAGCTATAGACCCAGAAAAAAATTCCTAGGCATTATTGAGGCATTATTCACTATAACCAAGAAATGGAAAACCAAATTAAGGGTCTTGTTGACAGATGGGTGGACAAAAAATATGATATGGACTACTGTCTTGGTGGCTTATGGTCTTTTTATGTTCCTAGCACTTAGAGGGCAGAGGCAGGCAGATCTCTGTGAGTTCTGGTCATCCAGGCTAGAGACTGGAGAAACTGCAAGATGCTGGTTACATCATATAAACTAGTGTAGTTATATGATTAGCAAGTTGGGGCTGCATATATAGAGTTTGAGCTATCTACTATCTAGAATGCACAGCACAACCACAACCACACAAGGCTGCACAGCCTGGAAACCTGAGTTCAATCCCCAGATCCCAGTAAGGTAGAAAAAGGGAAGTGACTTAGCAGAGTTGTCCTCTAACCTCTATAGTTGTGCCTTGGAACATGCACCCACATACATACATAATAATATATATTTTAAACAAAATTTAAGATAATTATATGAGGTAACTGTTTGTGGTAACCATCCCTTACTAATATATTGGATAGGTCAGGTCACTAGATTATATACTTTAAAATGTTATGTCTGGCAATTGATGTAATACAATAAAGCTGAAAAATTATTAGAAAACCAACAGAATACACAAGCATAAATCCTTAATGAGCCTGATGGCAAATTTATAAAGAGAGAGCAAAAACGCTGACCACAGCCATGCATTTGATGCACCTTATAGGTAACCCCAGACCTAGAAGGAAATGCATGTTATTACCACACCAATGGTAGACCTTAACAATAGAAGATAATCTCAGCCTTCCAATTAAGCATTTATCCTCTGACTTTACCATTTGTCATAACTGTAGCACAAATGTGACACACACACTGCAATCAGAAGTTTATATAAAAAGCTTATTAAACTCTTGGCAGCCGGGCGTAGTTAGAGTATACTCTTTCAAAATCTAAAACTAAGGATTTGGATCGTCTCGTGCACAGCCTTGTAATCCCAGCACTCGGGGAGGCAGAGCGCCAGGCGGTGAATTCAATCTCTGAGAGTATTTCGGAGTCCCGCCTGGGCTACAAGTGATCCCAGATACACGCGTAAGCTATACAGACACAAAACACACACATGTTGAAACGCAACCAAAAGATGTCTAGCAAGAAACTGATCAACATCTCATGAGATGCACAAGGTCTGTGAATGTCAAAGGAGAAACTGGTACTTCACTTCTACAAAACCCTACAACCTTCCAACCACACGAAACATGCAGAGCGCAATCCCCAACAGAACAATATTCTTCCACCAGCAAACAAGAAACACAGATTTTGACAAGTTTCTAGGCTATGAAAAACCAAAAGAAGGTTTGACAAACCTGACCAAAGAGTACACTTGCGGGAAGAAGTACAGGTAAACAGAGGCAGACTAAAGCCTAACTGTGTGCACATGTAGAGATTGAGAGCTGGACTGAAACTTATGTTGAGAAAATCACATGCTGGAATTGAGAACTAGAACTGTTAAGATTTTACCAATTGTAATTTCTTCAGGTTTTAACAAATGTGCTTGGAGCTTGAGTGTTAACATTTGGAGAAGCAGGTAAAGGGTATACAGAAACTCTGGTAGGACTTTTAGAGCAAATTTCTGTAAATTGTCAGTAGAATTTATTGCATAAAAAATGTTTAAAATCTACAAAAAGCATAACAAATTAGGTATGTACGTAGACATCCATCAAACGTTGGAGTGTGGCCTTTACAAAATTACACCAATTTGTCATGAGGCCTCACTATTATGTTCATGGGATCTTCACTCTTACTGTATTTTGAGTATGAAAAAAAACCTAAAGCCAGAGATATATAATTTAACAACACGGTAAAACAAGGGAAATACGAAGATCACAGATATTAGTTGCACTCAGGGAACAAATTTGAGATAAACAAAATTTGATCAGTATCCGAGAGAGACACTATCAGTACAAGAGGCTTCTAAGGATACACAAGCTTTGGAGATCAAATATTCACCATCTTTACCATTATATAACAAACACATATATCAGATCGGTGTCTTTGATTGAGCGATTTTAGGTCTTAGATTCTCAGGTATATCTCTAGGAATCGGAAAAACACACATTCCTCTTATTACATAGTCCTAACTGAGACAATACTCATTTATCACTCAAAAACTGAAAAGGAGTTATCAGTACTATGAGACACTCGACCTATAAATATAATGGTGATTAAAATACTTAGCTTTATGGATTTCATGCCCTATCAAACTACACAGACTAATAAGTGATATTTATCAATTATAGACTCAAGACCTAATGCCTGTTAAAAAAATGCGTATTTCATAACATCGCGTAAGGAATTATTACTGCTTCCCATTATAGAAGAGCACCTCATGGTCAGATCTCCTATAAAACATTTTTGTGTTCTAGTCGTTTGGGTATCACAAAACATGGGATAGATGTAGATAGATGTATCAAGACAGCACGTCAGAGCCCATTAAAATGTCGTTCAACATTCTATAATGCATACAGACTGCGCACGTGTTTCATTCCGTTAGGCGCCAACATATTGCGAACCTGCCAGAACAACTAACATGAGCATGGGTCACTACCTCTCAGGAAGAGGGTCCTAGTCCACCCTGTTTCATGGAGATATTCTTCAGTGGAGCTACTCCCCAAGGTTATGTTGCAATTCCTAGCGATTTGTATTACGTATATCAACGTATGGGTCAGATTTGTGAGAGCTACATCTTCTCTACCATTTTTGGTTTTCTGTACGAGAACTAAGAAAAAATTAAAGTTGCTATTTACTTATTAATGATTTTTATGTCGTACGAAATGTCTTATTGGCCTGCATGTATGTTGCGTGTGGACAGTGCTTGGTGATGTTGCATTGGATGGAGAATGTACGGGCATCAGAATCCAGGAACTTGAGGGATATTACAGCAGCCACGTATGTCAGCAGGCAGAGAGCTATTCTCTCACTGAGCTCAGGGCGCACCATGGACAGATGCTTACTTAGGAGGAGCAGCACAGTGCAATAGCTACGTTGGAGAGACGCCTCTGGAGATGACATTCTGGAGGAGAGCAGCCAGTGAGTGTCCTGGTAGGAGGCAGCGCACAAGTTGAGCTGTCTCCTTAGGAAGTGTTGAGTTATGTTTAATGATCTTCTGACAATGAGAGGCTAAAACGTCCTCGAGATCGCGCCTGAGAAAGTTTGAGTTATAAAAAAAGGTTAGAGCATGCACATCATGAAAGATATAAGAGAACATCATAAATATCCATCTTACCTTTACCTATAGTCCAGCAGGCGAAGAGAGATCAAAATTTAGACCGTACATAAAGGGATGGGTTTTTTGTATAAAACTAATTTGTGATTGTAATTACTTTTGTTATTCTTCTTTTGGAGACTAGATGTTTGGATGTCATGTGGGTACTCACATGCTTCGACTACATTCGCTTATGGAGGGTCAGGAGGAACAACTATGGAGTAAAGGTCTCTATCTCCTCTTAATGTCAGTACGTAGGAACCAAGACGAGGCGCAGGACACATCTAAGGTCATTGTACTGTAGAGGCCTTAAGGCAGCAAGTGCTTACTCATTGTAGCGCTGTCAAGCACTCCTGGTTCAACCCTTACAGTAACTGATATCTTCACGTCATGTGTAGGTAGGACTCAGCACATTGCTCTCCATACTTATTTATGAGATATGGTCACTTGACTATCATTATCGACATCTACTCTCACGCCACAAAGCACATGTCTATATATTGCTACTGCTCCTCTAACTACGAATATCAACTCGATTTTGTAAGATCCCATACCTAAGGAAATTAACAACTCCTATCACCTTTCAGACTCCACTTTAAAAACACCTATTTTTATGACACACTTCACACTACAAATCACTCGAGTAATTCAAGAGCAAGGTTCTCGACCCACAGGTATTGAGGCGAACTCTGTTGTTCTATCCATAGTGTGCTCGATTCAGATTATTTTTGAAATCCTCATAGTGGGAGTCCCCATTATGGATGAAGTAAGTTGACTACTAGATTAGGGGAGGATTTAATTCATTAGTATAAGGAATGTCTTGTAATTTTGGACTTGGTTCATTGTTTCCTGGGGTGTCAATGAATATAGCATGTTGCTTCTTTCTTTTTCAGTCTTCAGAGACTAAAGAGGTACTTCTGCCTGTCATAGTTTGTGAGGTGACCCTATGACTCACTGGATTCACTCACTCTGTGAGGCAAACCAGGGGCGTGGCCTGCCGACACTGACACAAGATCCATCAGCAGTGCTCTTGCTCCCTCTCCGAAGTTGCTGGAGGGATTTGGTAGAAAGGCCGTGCTGCAGTATGAACTCACTCCGAGCCATTTGGGACTCAAACTTTCCTTTCCTTGTATCTTAGTCGCGCGAGGGTTACACTCATTGAAGAACCTGAAAAGATATACGTCTTCGTGAGCGGCAGATAAAAAATAGACTAGAGTAAAGAAAAGCACACACAACTAGAGAGGCAAGGACGAGAAGCAAGGAGCAAGGAGACAGGCCCACGCCTCATATATCATACTATGCCCTCCCCCACTGGTCTCCCTTTGAGAGAGTGTGCTTAGTGTCAGCTTTGCTCTTGTGGTGTATGAGGTTTCTAGTCTGAGGTTTTGAGACAGGAATTTTACTATATACTCTTGCTGTCCTACGACGTTTTTGTCTCTGAGTATGGATGACCGGAGTGCTTGACGCCTCGAAGCATCGCACAGAGATCCAGCTCGGACGCTGTCTCCTGCCCTTTTCGTAGGGGATGTGGGAGTTTCGAAGATGCATAGAGTACCACTGCCATGCCATACAATGCTCGCATTCTCCTCTTTTTGGTGTAGAGAGTCGCTGTCTCAAGCAGCATCAGGCTGGGGTCAATGAATGATCATCCCATAAGCCTGGTGAAGGATAAAGGAAAGGTTTCCAGAAAACAGAGAGCAGGGAACACGGCCTGTGCAAAGCCACAAAATTCCTCCTTCTTCCAGCCTGCTACCCGACCATTCCCACATGACAAGGGAGTCATTTCAGTATGGCAGAATGCAACCCACCATTAAGACTCAGTGCTCCCGTTTTGCTTGTCCACATGGTGGCGATCAAAACGAGGCAAAGTTCTTGTAATTTAAAGTATCGTCAATATATGTTCGATATTGTGGGGTTTGTGGTTGTATTATTTATTGTTTGTGGATGGGCTAGGAAGGGAATATTGCCACAGAGAACTCAAACTATCACAGGAAGTGTAAGCACTCATTTACACAATGCCGAGAGCACACACATGATATTCTTCCTTCTAATAACGGTTCGAGAGCGAAGGGTACGTGCTGTTTCCACCATTTGCACAATAACTAAACCTAAAGACCTTCAATGCAGATTTGTATTTGACTCTCGAACATTGACTGGAGTGCGAGGCAGCCGCTTTGACAAGAACTTCTGTACGGTCAACTATGGTGGAGTCGAATTAATTGGTACACATATCTAACTTTCTTTGTTCTCTTCTCATATTTGTTATCACTGCAGTATGGTTCGTATCTGAGCGATGGGTGTCGAGAGTGTCCCCCTGGAACTTTGAGGACTCATAGGTTGCACTCGACAGTTGGAGCATTGGCCACTAGGACTGCCCAGGGCCAATCGAACCCAGAGTCCTCTGGACATGGTCTAACTTATGGTGAGCAAAAATGCTTCTCCTCTGTGTCAATCCCAATCGCACACTATCTCTACAGCCTCTCCTGGGAAGCTCATCCCGGATTTCCTCTATGGTTTTTGTTTACAGCGTACTTCTGTTTTGTGATTCCAGTTTGACACTATTCACTAGGCACTTCATTCCTCATGTATAGTATTTCCTATTGGCCACTCTATAATCAGCTTGAGATTGTTAGAGAGAGATATGTCTATTACTCTTTCTACTTTTCCTGAGACATAAGAATCATTTTAGCTAATCTATTCCTATAGTGAACATTTGACTTTGTTTTTATATAAGACTATGATTACTTGTATTAGGTGTGTTGAATGTATCGAAAATTACTATCAGAATTCCTTAATCGAAATAATATCAATTATGGTACTTTCCAGACTAGAGAGTACTGATAGTCATATATGAATTTGTAAGATATTTGACTGCATCGACTGCAACACGCACTATATCACCCTCACACTTTAGGATATTATTAGAATTGTAAAGTTCTGCTCACTCACGCAATTGACAAATTCCTAAAATGTGTTGATGAAGAAGTGTATGCAGGAGATGCATGTTTACAATGATGTATTCATAGTCGAAAGTCGCTTCTCGCTGATATCAAAAACTATAACCCTTCTGACGACGTTACTGTAAGGACTTCAAGCAGTTGGAGATGTGAACAGACCCTCAGCAACTACTACACATATGGTCTTGTGCTAATATTACACTAAAAAATAAAGAATTACTTGAAAATTGATTGCGTCCTACCTTAATCAGCAGAAGGAAGTATCACTTACTCCACAAGCCTTTGGTGGATAAACCAATTTATCAGTAACGATCATGCATCTGGGAGATAGAACAATTATGTATAACTACACCAGCACGCTCATAGCAAATGGTCTTTTATTCTCTCATACACATTATTTGAGAGCTCTCAATTAGAGATTTTATATTTATACATAAAGAATACACATACAGATGTGACCACTGTCTAGTAAGGGAGCAGCCCTAATTTAAGACACTATTTCATAATGGTTATGCCAGAATGCTCATTTAACTGACTAAGTTCATGCCTGTATGTCAATTAGACATCAACGATCAAACTCAAGTTCCTATACCTAACATCTCCAACGGAGATAGGACACAGCATGAGTATATGACGACGCTTCTCCCACAGAAATAGCTAGTAACATGTCACCTCTATGAAAAGGAGTATAGAAATGTAATCAAGACATAACATGTGTTCATCTATGCAGCCCCTTATTTCGCAACGTGACAAAGGATAAAATCGATTGCCGAATTTCTAAAGTTTGGATACTGTGAACATTCTTTTATCTATCAGATATACCTTGATACACTTTATAATTGCTGGTTAAAAAAAATTAAAAACTTATTGTACAAGTGAAGTGTGGAGTGGGTACATATGTTGGATGAAGAGGTGTTACCTAAATTATATTTCAGAATTGAAGGTGAAGGTACTTAAATATATTAACACATGTTGTTGAGGAAACACTGTGAGAGAAAGTAATGGCGGTGACTTCAGAATATTCTACCGATTGACCTTTTGTGCATATAGTTTCACCACGTGCACATTCACATTTACTGCAACCATCTTTATATTCATTCTTGAGACAGTACTAGGTGTGGCATATCAGGTAATGCCACTAAGGAGAGTAAATAGGTAAATCCATAAATGGACAGAACCATAAAAGTAAGAAAAACATATATAAGAAATGGGCGGTTAGAACTTAGATTAATTCACTCCAGAAAGAGATATACAAACATTGCACAAAACATCAGACTTCAGGGAGCTATTAGGCCCAGCGCTTCTTGGTATTTGGAATAAACTAAAGGCCCAATAAGACAAAAGAGTGCAGAGAAAAGCAACATAGAAGGGCAAGAAATCAAATTCACCATGAGGGAGCTTATTATCAAACTAGATGAAGATAATGTAGCGAGAAGAAGTTAGGCTATGTTCATGTATTCCCAATGAAGCAAAAGTATAGTCTCTATATCAGCCAGGAATAGAAGACTAGGTATCAAGCTCAGGATGCCTTCCTTTTGCTCCCAGGCTCAGAAATCACAGTCGAGGTTGAAACACATACACCCTATATGAGCATCTTCTATCTGGGCTTTTCATTGGACGCACTGAGACAATAACTGTGGAATTTCGCAGAACTTTGTCTCACTCTATTGCTGGTTAACAACCATGGCAACATTATCAACGGCTTTGCTCCTCGAGAGCATATGATGAGGAGGAAAATAATATGTGTCATTATATGTCAGATATCTTAAAACCTGAACCTGGGATGACAAAACAGTAAGGACAAGGATGTTTTGTCACTTGTGATGCATTTTATTTTCTGTGACTCAGTTAGGTGTCAATGCTGGCAATCTGAGACATCACCAGCATTCTGATTTTTGTTTTTAGGTGCTGAGAACTTAAGCAAGCGCCTCTCTGTCCTGATATGTGTGATATTACACAACTAACATAAATCACAGTAAATGATTCATGGAATATGTCTCTCTAAACTTTGACATGATACAGTAATAGTTGTTTGCAAAGTGTAAAATATCAGCAAATAGTTTTCATTCTAACAATAAACATTTAGCATATACATTTGTTAAATATAATAAAAGGTGATCTATGTATTGAAAAACGATACTAAAATTTAGATTATGATATAATAGAGACATTTATCATTACACTGTTATCATTTAATTAAAAGCATCACAAAAGTTATGTCCTCACATTGTATTGTGGTTAGCTTGGGGAATGATCTGAGAGCTTAGCAAATTTGTATATATACAGTTCTGCTGCGTTGCGATGAGAAAACGATAGGACGCCTACATGTATGTATACACTAGAATCCTTTGAGCATGATACAGTGGACAAACATTTTTCCTGAGCTAATTCGTTATGTAGTCATCTCCATTAAATTTATACATTACATATATATTTATTTGTGACTTTATAAAGACAGCCTTTCTACTACTGAGAACATTGTACGTGAAACTTTCATCCAACTGGACGTAATCCTTACCTTATGGTAGGTACCTGACGAACTGAATGCCATATGGAATATGCATGATACAATGGGTTTATTATGCCCACTCTTAACCTCAATGGTCTGAGAACATCATCTATTCCATTTTATGCATTGTCATCTGGATGACACATAGTCAGTTATCATGTCTTCTTGATTTATGAGCTGGTAGACGAGTAGCTAAATGGCAGGTAGCCTATATCGCGTCAGTGAGATAGTTCAGGCACTGTGTGAATACGAGAGATGAGCCTTTCTTCTCTACTCTAGTTGGACTCTTCCTATCACATGGTACGAGTAGATAGTGTGCACTACAGACTTGATGTCTTCTCAGTGGGGATAGCTCCGCGCAGGTCTCTTTCATGAAGAATCTTTGCTATCAAAAGAGCGGCAATCAACCAAATTCTTCTTGCGCTATTGTACTGGTGGGCAACCTCTGTATATAGTATATCCAGTTGTATTTTGTTGGTTGAACAATAAATGAGAGGCAGGGCAGAATCAAACATCCAGCTTTAAGCAGCATTAACACGAATAAAGATCTTCTGAGAATGTATACAAGGGGCCAGTCTGGGGTATAGAATTCACACCATGAGCAGAGATTTCACCCAAGGAGACCAATACCCTAGCCAAGGTGGGCGAGCATTGACGAGTACAATCTTCGCACGCTTCTCTAGTCCGCTTGCGGCGAATATGAGCTGTTTCACGTGAGGTGGCAGAAAACAGAGAACGAAAAAACATAAAAACCATAAGAACCCGCGGGACCGATAGTTTCTTTATATACGGAGAAAGAGAAGACCAAAATTCACTAGCTATAACCCTACATATTTCTTTCTATAAGAGTTTGAGGGTTAAAGTTTGGAATGTATATTGAACCACTGACTATTTCACTTTCTATAATCCTTTCATATCAATCTAATTATTAAATAGCAGCTGAGGTAACTCACATAGCTCATAATATTTCATGCTATGGGTTATAGTTAATTTCCGGAGAGTAAGTACCTCTTAATATCGCTCGTGCAGAAATTAGGAGATATTCGAAACTCAAATCCTATTCTCAAAATTCCTCACTAATCGTCATCAGGACTATGAAATCAAATTAAAGCAGATATAAGCTGGCTTACTGAGATTGGTCCTCTGCAGCTTAGAGATACTTCAATGTCAGTTTAGATAGTCACATAATCATTCTTTTTCCTCAAGTAGACAAGGCTAAGAGACATGCATATGTTTTTAAACTTATTGCATGGATATAAATCACGCGTAGACCTATGGAGAACATTAAGCATAAGTACTATGTCTAGATGTCAACTTCGCTGGTCAATTGGAAGACCGGTGAAAGAGAGATGCAATGAACAATGCTTCTCACGCGTAAGGTAGATTGATTATTTCTAGAATATGATTTATATGAGGAGGACCACGATGTGTGTATTTATCCAAAAAAAAACTAAATATATATATGACCCTTACACATGCAACTGGCCACACAACATATGGAGGATGTCTATCATGCTGAGAAAATAATCCTCGTGACATTGACTCAGCTGCAAATAAATAGGTTCTTATATCAGTTGTTGACATGGCTTATGTGGATATGACAAACAAATATCACAATGCTGCACATGTTGGCCTACAATACCTAGCTCAAAGGCCAACACAGCTGCTAAGACATTTCTGCAAAAAAAAAGAGATTAATCCATGAGAACAATACCCTAGTTTTAAAATTGAAGTACTCTAATCAAAAGATACTATAAAACACATGAATATGACACGAGGTGTTCTGTTAACTTATAGTCTACATCTTAGAATTATATTCTTTTTTCTTATAGAACAGTGAATGTATTCTACATGTTAGAGAAATACTTCTCTTATATTCATTTGTAAGGAAATTTATCAGTAGTCTTCTCGTTGGAAAAATTATTGACATTCACATTATATGGAGAGTTAGTGTTTCGTTGATCTACACCACAATTAAACAGTCGATATTCTTATGCAAATTATTGATCTTATTATATATGTCTCAAATTATAGCTTTGGGTATTATACTCACTCACTTATTTATTTATCCCAGAAATATTTGTGATTTCTATGGTGTAGATAAGATGGTGTCGAATGTCAATGTCTTAAGTCGCTGGGCTCGCCTGAACTATTGTGTTGTGTGCGTGTTAGAAGAAGAGACCATTTTTATTTGGCTTGTCTCTTTCACATGTAAGACGCGCTTATAGACACGTATAGGTGTTCCCATGCACTTATAACTCCACTACAGAAATCATCAATTTCCATAAAAATATTGCGCATACACTTAACTGCTTTTGTAAAATTACTTTTGTTTAGCCCTATAACTGTTAGGTTTAATTATGATTATTTTCACATCATGGATATGTCTTTATCACATTTTTCTCTACACTAATTCATACATTTATTCTGTTCCTTTCGTAGCACTCACTTGGACTTGTACTCTCATGTTGGCCATGTGATGAAAGACCCTCAGTATGTAGTTGGGCTCCTAATGCCTTTTGTATTCATTAATGGTTTTGAGGATGCATGGAGTAAACTCACTGAAAACTCAATCACATATGAACCAATGAATTCAATATCATTGGTCACTTGCCAATATTATGCTGTATACAAAGAAATTTTACACATTCCTTGTGAGGAAAAAAGCAAAAGAAAATAACACCCATGGAACTTTTCAGAAAAAAATCAAGAAAAGAAAAATCAAATTCACATCAAATGAAAACTCTGGGACCATGTGCATTTTACCCTTTCCAATTAAACATAGGCATTACCTATGAATTCTCTGGAGAGGGAAGTTGATTAACTTAAACTATGGAACTGTGGCTGCCTGTGAAGTACACTGCCTGTGGGAATCATCTTTAACCTATTGCAAAGTTATCATCTTAAGTGAAGAAAATGCTTTGTGGCCCATACTTATAAACTTTTTAGGTTGGAAGGTGGAAGGAACTTTCCTCTATTTTAAATCTTTAATGTCATTTTTTAAAAAAGTTTTATAATTAAAAAATGTGTTGGTATTTTATTATTCAGCATGCTTTGATACTCTCAATATGTAATTTTTCATTTTCAATTTCTTTCTTTTGCACTCTTTTTTTTCCTTTTTTTTTTCTTTTTGTGTGAACCAGTTAGTTTATTGGGCTTACTTACAGAGCATAAGTGAGGCATTAACAGGAACACTGGTGACCTCTAAACAACCTCATTTTAAATCATTTATTCCTTCATTTTGTGCTTTCAGAACTAGACAATACTAACCAAAGCATCTTTAGTTTAGAAGTCCCCTGACTCAACAAGCTTTGGGTCACATTGCTACACCAAGCATCCATCAGCTTTCATTCAGCACTGGGACAGCAAAACAGCTTTATGTTTAAGGGTTAATACACAGGAAGACTATCAGCCTGCATGGATGAATCACAGCTTTGCTGTTTACAGCAGCTAGCTAAATGACCTTTGCCAAGTTACTTACCCTGTCTGTGGTTCACAGGGTTGTTTTTGAACAACCTTTAATTCATGTAAATCCCTTTTAACAGTGCCTGACATATATCTAACATTATGTAAGAGTAAGCTACTATTATTATTAGTAGTGTAGGATCTTCATTTTGCATTCCAGAAGGACATTTAAAGAATATCACTCTTCTAAGTCATAATCTTGCGAAGGCCGTTTCACATATCAGATACCAAAAGTCAAAGGGTTCAGAACATTGATGACTCATGAAGACTGTGCTGATGGCTTTTTTCTTTAAACATGTTGAAATACCTGTGTGTTGACTCCTGATTATCTACCAAAATGGAGTTTAACTTTGAAGATATTAATGTTCTGAAAATTATATGTAGTAAAAATTCACCATACAAAAGAAATTTGCCATACAACATAATGAAGATATTTAATTATCAGATGTTGAATTAACAGTGCTAGATAGTGAAAAGGCTACAAACATATTTTTTCTACATCTTACAAAACTTACAGCATTATTCTTCATCTGCCCTTGCCTCTTCTTGACACAACCCTTTTCTCCTCCAGTGAATCCCCTGCAGTTCTCATGTCATTTGTATTCTATTGTATCCTTTAAAAAACATAGCCAAATTCAAAATAAAAAACAAAGGAACAGAAGAAAAAGAAAACCTGTACATTATGTACCTGACCATTCTTTCGTGGCTGCACTGACCAGAGCCCAACTTGAAATTCTATTATTGTGTCTAACATCGTCCTTTGTGTTCACTCTATTTTCCCTTAATTTTACATGGCTTTGACACTCTGCCCAAGCTTGTACAACCTTACTACATTTTCACAGTTCTATTTCTATCATAATTTCATTATATATGGACTGCCATAATTGGCCTTAAATCTTCTGTAAAGTGACTCACAGTACCAACAAATAATATCCTTACACAAGTATATTCACATTTGAATGAGATTAAAGATACAGCAAGAAGGAACTTGTCTGTGCTTATGCTAAGAGCATTTCACAAAATCATTGTTTTACACAAAGAGTATTTATTGAATCCCCCCAAAATTGGATAACATTTTCCTCCTTCATTCCTTTTTTTTACATACCCTAGCTCTTGATAAAAGTCTGTGAATTTATGGGAAGATGTACAACACAGAACAGCCTTACGAACAACTTGTAATTACTTACTAACAATTTGTACCAAGAACTCAAACCCAAACAAGAAGAAAATTATTTTAAAAGGCATACAAGGAGTCTTATCAGGAGAGAGGCAACTTCCTGCATGGGCACAAACACTACAATAAACTAAGCCTTCACTCATCCTCAAACATTGTGACACACTAATAAACAATGACATGCTAGCTGATGAAGGGTGACTTGTTGGCTATAGAAAACCGGAGATTAAATAGTAACATTTTAAAAAGCGTTATGTCAGGAAATTTTGTGTGTGTGTGTGTGTGTGTGTGTGTGTGTGTGTGTGTGTGTGGTGTTGGTTTCCCAAACCTCCAACCAGAAACTTCTCCTGGTACAGAGGGAGACAGGTCCTGATTACAGTGTTGCCACTTGGGAAGCACCCCACCTCCCCTCCACTTCCCCTGACAAGGACTTCTCCCTTTACCCTAAATAGAAGGAAACTGAGGGCCATAGGCAGGCCTAGTAAAACAAAGGCAGAATCTGACCTTGACAAAAATAGAAATGCCAGTCAGGGTATTCAGCCATCCGATCACTAGAGTGGGTCAGCTCAGGCACCCTCTGGACCACTGCCAGTAGTCTATGATGGAGTCATCTTTGTGGATTCCTGGGGACCTCCACAGCACTCTGCCTCTTCCTATTCCCATGGTGTCTTTACTCATCATGGTATCTCTTTCCTTGATCTCCCACTCCTATAGAACCCTCATCCAGTGACTGATGGAAGCAGATGCAGAGATTCATGGCCGGGTCCCAGGCATGGCTCCGGGAGTCCAATAGTCAGAAGAGAGGAGGGATTCTATGAGTGGGGGATATCAAGACCATGACTGGAAAAAGTGCAGAGACAACTAGCCAAACTAGTGAAATCACATGAACTGTGGACCAATAACTGAGGAGCCCCCATGATACTGGACTAGGTCCTCTGGATAAGTGAGACAGTTGTTTAACTTGAACTGTTTAGGAGGCCCCCAGGCAGTGGGACTGGGACCTGTCCCTAGTGCATGAGCCAGCTTTTTGGAACCTGGTGCCTATGCTGGGACACTTTGTGCAGCCTTGGTGCAGGGAGGAGGGGCTTGGACCTGCCTCAACTGAATGTATCAGGCTCTACTGACTCCCCATGGGAGACCTTGCATTGGAGGAGGTGGAAGTAGGGTGTGGGTCGGGGGAGAGGGCTGGGGGTTGGGAGGAGGGAGGTCAGGGGAATCTGTGGTTGATATGTAGAATGAATAGAAAATTCTTAATTTAAAAAAAGGAGAAAGGGAAAAAA
>NW_023505485.1:0-33272 GCF_004664715.2 Peromyscus leucopus | reverse complement strand
GAGCCACCCTTCTCAACCCGGATCTAAAACCTGGGACACGGCTATCAGGCCAGCCTCTCTCTCCCTCCACCCCTCCCCCTCTTTCTGGCGTCCATCCCCTCCCCAACACCACCTCTGCTGCTGCCTCTGGCTGTGGACCTGCACCTCTTCTCCATCCTCGCCAGGCCCGGAGAGTGAGGTTAGCCTGGATGAGAGTGTGCCCCTAACCTGGGGCCCTCCCAGGCCATGGCTCGTGTGCTCCCAGGGAGGAGTCCAGGACCCTGAGCATCTGCTAGAAGCTTGGCAGAGGCCCCCGCTGGGACCGTGTCTTCTGAGGACAAAAGGCTGCGGCCAGCAGGCAGACTGGGTGGGGGGTGCGGGGGAACCGGCAGCCAGGCAGGCAGACCAGTAGGGAAGCCAGCGCTGGCCCCCTCCCAGACTGGCGGTAGCATGAAGATGGGGGTGGGAGTGTGTAGCGGGAGAAGCACCTGCCAGGACCCCCACCTGCCCGCTACTTGGGCACCCCAAAGCTGTGTGCTGCCCACCTGGTGTTCCCCAACATCTCCAGCTCTACCAAGTGCACCCCTCTGGCACCTGCTTCCCCTGCTGCCAGCGATTTAGACCAACCAGGCTGTATCCACGGCAACAGAAGCAGGAGTGTCACTGGCTGCCAGATCACTGAGGGTCCCACAATGTGGCCTGGACTGTGGTGTATCCTGGTTGAGATCGAGTGAGCCCCGTTCCTGAATTCCAAGACAGTCCTGCTAAGAGAACCCAGGTAAGTAGTCAGCATCTTTCCATGAAGGGGCCAGGGGAGGAGGGGAACTGGGACTTCTCTTCTGTCTCCCCACATATTTCAGTCTCTATCACTGTCATGCTTCCTGTCCGTTAGTCTCTCTGCTTCATCACTGACTATGACAACACTCAAGCCCCGGGACTGCCTGCCTCTCTTTCCCCATCTTCCTTAATCCCGAATGTCCCGTAAGAAAGGGAACCACCACCTGTTTCCCCACTCCCAACCCCTCCCAGGGTCTGTTTCTATCATTATGGTCACAATTCGACACAAGACCATTCCCTGTGAGCTAGCTGTGGAAGGGGTACCTGGGGGCCCAGTGAGCCTTGTTCTCACAATGCCTGCAGCTTCCTTTCCTCCCTCCTTCACCCTTCTCCAGGTTCCTTGGCTTGCAGAAATATGTGTGAGCTCTGTCTCTCTCTCTCTCTCTCTTCTCTCTCTCTCTCTTTCTCTCTCTCTCTCTCTCTCTCTCTCTCTTCTCTCTCTCTCTCTCTCTCTCTCTCTCTCTCTCTCTCTCTCTCTCTCTCGTGCGTGTGAGTGTGTGTGTGTGTGTGTGTGTGTGTGTGTGTGTGTGTGTGTGTGTGTAAGAGAGATAGAGACAGAACCTGGGCAGCAAGCAGGTGGGTAGCTATGACGAGAAAGCTGCTCCTAGTGCAGGCTACCCCTCATTCCTTCCTTTATTCTTTTCCCAGTCTCTACCCACAGGTAACATACTTTTGCTCACTCACCCTGGAAGATGTGTCCCAGCTAGTGGGAGGAAGCGGCTATAGGAATAGAGGAAGGTAAGGTGGGGTAGGGAGCACATTCAGGCCATGGGCTCTGAGAGAGCTTGAACATGTCCCCATGACAATAGACAGGGGACAGGAACAACATAGTGGTCCCCTCACTGTGGGCCCTGGCTTCTATCACATGGCTCTCTGTTTCTGTTTCAGATACCCATATTGTGTTGGGGACCTCCAGATCAATGACACAGTAGCCAGAGGTCCCTGTATCTGGAAGTGCAGGAAAACCTGGTATATGGAGAACATGGATTCTACTAGGGACACGGCTCCTAACTACTAGCTCACAACTTTAGTGGAGGCATGTCACTTGTTGAACCTTGGTTTTCCCGTTTGTCAAGGAGACTGGTAACCCTTTCTTTGTGGATGTGTGCAGGGATTAAATAAATTGATGGCATGCAAATAATTAAATGTGTGCATAGGGTGGCACTGAGCAGTGTCAGCAAAGCTCAGGATCAATCTTATTGCTGGTTGTTCATGATTTGTATTGCTATTGATTAGAAGAAGGATTAGCACCTTTTCTCCAGCGTCTCAGCAGAGATCTAGAGAAGGCAGCAGGTGGGGAGATGGAGGGTCGCAAGTGGAGGGAAGTAGAACAGCTTTATGCTGTTTCTTCTCATTTGTAAGGAATGATGGGTAGCTGTGAGCAGTCACCCCTATCCTACTTGGGGCTCTTTCCCTGCACTCGCTCCTATTTGTGCACACACACACACACACACACACACACACACACACACACACACCAGACTGTGAGCCAGCAGAGGCCTGGCTTACAGCCTACAGCATTTCTGGCCCTGGTATGTGTCCCTCTGTTGAGGGGAAATTAGCAAGAGTTTGGCGTATGGTCAGTGGTTCGCAGGGACTAGAGACAAGGCTGAAGCTTTTGAGATTATAGGGCTTTGAGGAGAGCTGGGGTGTGGTCCATGCAGTAGCCAGACCTGTAGCAGAGTTTGCCCACCTAGACCCTGGGTTGGGGAGAGTGGGGTTTCCTAGCTGGTTTCTATATATGGAGATGTGGTGGGATACCAAGGGGAGGGGGGCAGCAGAAGAGCCAAAAGAAGGGAGAGATTGAAGACAGGTTTCCTCTGAGGGACAGGGAGGGCTAGGACGTTTAGACATGAGTAGACTTTCCTGAAGAAGCATTTGGTGTGGAAGGGAGAGGACCTAGCCTGTTGCCCAAGGCTGGACCTGAAAACTAAGCATAGTATACATGAAAACAAGTGACCGCATGTATAGTCTGTGTGTACTTGTCTCCTCTCTGCACTGTAGGTGTATATGAGTTTAAATGTGTGTGTGAACAGGCTATGTGATGGCATATGGGATTGTGTGGGTGTCTGGATAGGTTTGTGTCTGTACTGGAGGGTATGGTTTTGCATATCTGGTGAGCAAATGGTCATGCTTGATTCTGACCCAAGTATTTGTGTGTTTCTCTGAGCCTGTATTAGGCCTGTTGAATGTTTGTTTAGATATGTGTGTGGTATCAATTTGTCTTTGAACACACATGTCTGGTCATATGTATATGAGTATCTGAATCTAGAATCCATTTAAATGAATGCCTAGTTGGATCTGATTGTGTATATTCCTGTTTTCCCACATGTGCCTTTCTGTGTGGGTTCATCTAAATAATGTGTGTGAGCATAAAGACATATACATGTGTCCCATGCATGTAGGAAAGGATATGTGTGAACATGCTTATATGTATTGTGGGTGTGTCTCTCATATATTTGTGTGAATAGGCCTATGTGTGAAAGTCTGTATAGATTCTTCAGCATTTTTCATTGTCTATGTCTGCATGTGCATGTTTGAGTGCCCACTGTCTCTCAACAAACCTATGTGTTCATATCTATTTAAAGAAATGTAAGTATAAATAGGCACACTGGGATAAGGGAAGAGTAGATGAGTGAAAAATATTTTATGTGTGCATATTGGACTACATTTTTTAATGACTGTGGGATTTACAGTACTCAACAAGGCTGTGTGCATAGGTGAATGGGTACATTAGTATGATGTCTAATTTGGTGTAAGTGCATATCTGATTATAGTATGCATGAGTAACCACATTTCATAATACTTGGGTGCATGTGTCTCACTATGTGTTTTGTTTGAATTTTGAGTGTGTGTTTGAATATGCCTTGAGTGACTGTGCATATATATGCTACTATTTGTTAACACCTGACTGTGCATATATTCAAGTGAACATATCTGTACATACGTATGTGTGGTCAAACAAAATTAAGTGTATGTGTTTGAATAGGCCTGTGTGTATGCCTGTCTGAATACACAAATGTGTGAAGTACCAGTTTGCACAGTTCTTATTTGTGTTTGTCTGTTTGTATTTATCTTCATTTGGTCTAAAGCATATATTATAGAATGATGTATATAAATCTATGTGCATGCCACTCTTAGTTCACAAGTACATTTGTGTGTATGTGTGTCGATGCATCTATTTAAGATACTTTTTGCGTGTATGTATGTGATAAGTTGATCAAATCTTCTTATGCACTTCAACAAGTGCACTGCAAGAATATATGAGTATACTTCTATATGTGCATGTGTTGGAATATGCCTTTGTGTTCTATTCCAATGTACATATAAGTTCCTCTTCTTTCATTTATGTAGCTTCTCAGAATGGGTGTATGGATGTAATGGTGTATATATACCTGACTGTGATAGTGTGCTTTTGTGAGTATCTGTGTTTCTATAGTTAATTATATATATGAATGAACTAATGTATGTACAAGTCTATAAACATGTGAATATGCTGTGTGGGTACATGGCCAGCTGTACATACAAGTCTATGTGTTAGAATATCTGCATATGTATATATCATCTTATTAATAAGCATCCACATATCTGGGTATGGATATGTGTGAACACACCTGTACAGATATGGCTATATGCATGTATGTATGTATGCACACATGCATGCAAATATACTTCTGTGGTTATGTTTGAGTATATATGTATACACGTTTGGGAGTTCCCTCTTCTGTGCCCCTTTTTCTTTATCATCTCTTTAGATATGATATATATTTTTTTACATATCTCTGTAGATATGTAAAAGTATGCCTATGTACACACTTGTGTTTGTGAATGAATGCATGTCATTCATGAGTAAATCATGTGACTATAGTCTATTTAAAAGAGTAAATGGGTGCACTTGTGACTAAGTCCAGTGGAAATGTGCCTGTGTGTGGATAAATAAAGGTATCTGTGTATCTGCCTGTCTGATATGAGATTTGGCCTTGGTCTTGTGCAGACTGACCTCTACACAAACCTTCTACCCAAACACACCCATGCTTTCATCTTGTTCACACCATATGGATTCACTCACACTCTGTGCAGTATTCTCCACATGCTCACTAATGACCACTGGGGGCATAGATAAACCTTTGATATCCCACCACTGCCAAAGGCATAGGCAAGATGGCATCATAATAGTGCCTAGGGTTAGTAAGAGCTATGGTTGGACAGTGTGTGTGTGTGTGTGTGTGTGTGTGTGTGTGTGTGTGTGTGTGTGTGTGTGTGTGTAAAGAGAGACAAAGAGAGAGACAGATAATATGAGAAAGTATGAGTGTACATCTGGACATTTCACAGAAAGCACCCAAATTATGCCACCAGGCAGAAATCTAGATGTTAATAAATATGTATAAGTGAAAGTATATCTTAGGAAAGTAGTAGGTATGGGGGAGCATGAGTGTGTAGAGTATGTATATGTAAGAGATTATATGTGTTCCTGGGTAGGGTGTGCATGTGAGATAATTGTGTATGTTAGGGCGGGGAGGATTCTTTGAAACACAAAGATACACGCACACATCCCACCCAAATATTTTCAACTGTCACACAAACAATCTGTGTATACCTCTACACAAACCTACTATCCAAATACACCCATGCTTTCATCTCCTCCACACCATATGGATGTACCCAACCCACACTCTGCACAGTACTTCCCACACAAATGTGCCTTAAACACTTTCTTCATACACTCCATCCAGTTTACAGCAGTAGACTCAGTGAGCATGAGAGTATGTTTATTGGGATGAAACATGTTTATGAGATGTGGATATATCCTGAGGGTATATGAAAGTGTATAGGCACATTCAGACTGTGTGTGAGACAATGTGTGAGTACATTTGGAATAGAATGGATTTGAATGTAGATGTGTTTGAATAGTGAGCAGGTCAAAGCGTGAATATACTTAGGTAGCAAAGTGTATGTGTGAGAGAGAGACAGAGAAACAGACAGATAATGTGAGCAAGTATGAATGTACATCTGGACAAAATTTATGTTTGAATGTGAGTTCTCTAAATTAGGTTAGTATCTGAGTGATATATGAATGTGTGTGTCACTGTGTGCATATATTTGGCATGGAAAATTGTGGATACGTCTAGGTAGGGTGTATCTAAGTGCGGTGTTTTTGGAGGGTACATGTGTCACTTTGGTGTATTTTGATAGTGTGCATTTGAAAGAGATTGTAGGTAAACTTAAGACAGGTATGAGGGTTCCAAGTTGGGGTGGGGTTAAGTTTAGGTGTATTTAAACACTGTATGTAAGAATGTGGGCATGCTGAGTTAGAGACTGTGTAAGTGTGACTTTAATTGGATAGAGTGACTATAAGTGTAAGCATATTTGAGGTGATTATATATGAGAATAGATGTATGTAAATGGAATGTGTGTGAAAGTGTGGGTGTATTGGTGTTGGGTATATGTGTAACAGTGGGTGTATCTGAGTGGTATGTGTGAGAAGGAAAATGAATGTGTATATATCTGGGTTTGGGGCTTGTGAGAATGTGGTATATCTGACTAGGATATGTGCAGTTCTCTGGGTGTATGGGAAGGAGAGAATCTAAGTGGGGTGTGTGAGAAAGAAAATATATGTTTGTGGGAAATGAGTGAATCTAGCATGTGTAAAGGTATATCTGAATAGTGTGTGTTTGCATGTATTTCAGTTGGGAAGATAACTAACATGGATTTATGTGGCTGTTTTATAAGTGCTGTATCTAGATGTTTTGTGTATTCAATAGTGTGGTTATTTATGAGTAAAGTTTGTGATTATAACCACACATGAATATATTTTCTTGGGTGTATATATTTCTGCTAAAATGTCTGTAATGTGAATTTGTCCATAACTCGGTATGAATGACCATTTGTACCTAAGTGTGTGAGTAAATGGGAACTAACTTGTGTGTACAAGTGCTATATAGTTTTATTATATATGTGTGTGTATATATATATATAATAAAATTTATGTTTGAGGTGAATATATTTGTTTTTATTTTTTAATAATTTATTTAATTTTATTTTATGTACATTGGTGTGAGAGTATGAGATCCCCTGGAACTGGAGTTACATGAGCTGCCATGTGGGTGGTGGGAATTGAACCTGGGTCCTCTGGAAAAGCAGCCGATGCTCTTAACTGCTGAGCCATCTCTCCAGCCCCTGAGGTAAATATATTTCTAAATGTGAATTGAGTCTGCAAGGTATCTAAAGCCTTTGGGTTAGAGTTTATTCGATGTGTAGTTTGGGGTAAATCACATAACCTCAACAAAGCCCAGTCTCCTGTCTGTAAAATGGAAGAAGTAAAACTACCTATCTTGTAACATTAGGATAGGCTGAGTTAATATGCTAAGAGTGCTTGGAACAGTGCCTAGCATGTAATGAGCCCTCTCATGAGGAATTACTTACCAAAGGTAACAACAGTATCTTACCTATCTGTATCACCTGTATATACCTATTACAGTTATCCCTTCCTGATAGCTAACAGTGTGCATTCATCTACAAGTGCAAAGGAGGTTTTCATATGCATATTTGCCTCATAATATGTGCCACGTGTATGTCCAAGAAAATGAACCTGGCCTCTTTTTATGTAAGAGTGTGTTTGTACATGAAAATTGATTTATAGTTATAAAGTATCTCAGTGTTCATATAGAAACACAGATGTGGGGGGGCTGTGCTCAAGGCTAAGTGGAAGGGCATTAAGCCTTTTGTATATATTTGCAAGTATACAGTTCTCTAGGTGCATGAGTGCACACATCTATATGTGTGATAGTGTAGCATCTGTGAAAATGCAGGTATATCTACATGTGTGAACATGATTCTGTGTACACACGTGCCAGTGTATTTTTATCTGACTAGGAAACTAGGTTTGTAGTTACCAGTATGTGCATATGTGGGTGGGGTCTCTGTTCTGCCTGTAAAATTCAGAAGGCTGATATTCTTTCATATGTGATGAATGCAGTGGAAACATCTACGTGTTATGAGTTTGTGTCTGTACAGCCATGTATTAGAATGTGTGCATCTGTGTTGTTCAATGAGGGTGGAATGTGAATGTGTGAATCGATGTGCAGGCATCTGAAGATTTGTGTCTGTATGTTTCTAAGCCTCAGTGGTTATGTGGGTTTGGGATGCATGAGTCTGAATTGTTTCATCTGCTTGATTGCCTCTCTGTGCTGCTGTGAGCCTGAGTAATATGCCTTCAAGTATGTCGATGCTATATGTAAATGACTGTGTACCAGAGCAGAGTTGTGAAAGTAGTTTTTTATAAAATAGTAGTTTTGGGGCCAGTAAGATGGCTCAGTGGTAAAGGTGCCTGCCACCAAGGCAGACAACCTGAATTCAATACCTGAAACCTACATGGTAGAAAGAGAGAACCAACTCTGAAAGTTGTTCTCTGATTCCTGTGTATGTGCATGGAGTAGAGATGATGAACACACATAAATAAATATTCTTAAATTAAAATGTAATAGCTTCAATGTCTTAGTGTAAGAGACAGTATGAGGCAGAGAATGTCTGGATTATAGGACGTGAGCAAAACTTGAGCCCTGTCTAATATCAATTTTTATACCTGCACATTCAGGACTGTGTCTAAAAGTGTAAGTCCATGCAGTTAGGTTTTGTGGGTTCGTGCATCTCCAAGTGCCCTTTGGTGTACTTTTTTTTTGGCTTTTTTGAGACAGGGTTTCTCTGTGTAACAGCCCTGGCTGTCCTGGAACTTGCTCTGTAGACCAGACTGGCCTCGAACTCACAGAGATTCACCTTCCTCTTCCTCCTGGGTGCTGGGATTAAAGGCATGCGCCACCATGTCTGGCTTCCAAGTGCCCTTTGAATGGTGACTGTCTCTCTGCCTATGCCTATGCTGTCTGTGCATTTTATATCCTTCAGTGATTTGCTGTTAAATGGGTACCAGGTCACATCCCTATTTTCCTTGTGAGAGAGAGACTGATTGTATTTATCAATTGATTTAACTCTAAATATGAGCTCACCCTTGAATGTCCTGTGCCCACATATTTATCTGTGTGTGTTGAGTGTTTACATGCAGTGACTGGATGTGAGTGGTTTAGGGCATTCACATGACTCAACATCCAGAGAAAGTAAAATCTGTATGGCACACTAGAGTAAACTAAAGTATTTAGAGGTACAGGAGCTTGATGAAAAGAAATTCCTTACTTTTTCTTCATATTATACAATTATAAAGGAAAAACTGCAAAGTTTTAGCAGATTTATTAAATATTGAATTTGTATGCAGCTTTCAAATAAAATCTTTTTGCAGATGATTTCATGACGCACTAGAGTGCAGAACATCTTTTTTCCCTCCCTCCCTTACTTTCTTTCTCTCTTTTTCTGAAACAGGGTCTTGCTGGCCTAGAACTCATTGTGTAGCCCAGGCTGGCTTCAAACTTGCGGTTTCCTAGCAGAGCATGATGGCGCACACCTTTAATCCCAGCACTTGAGAGGCAGAGGCAGTTGGATCTCTGTACATTTGAGGTCTGCCTGGTCTACATAGTGAGTTTCAGGACAGCCAGAACCACATAGTGAGACCCTGTCTCAAAAATAAAAAATAAAAACTTGCTTCTTCCTCCCAAATGTTGTGTTTACAGGCATGCACCACACCCAGCTCACAGTATCAAAAAAATTTTTGAGACAGAGTCTCATGATTTCGCCTTGGCCAGCCTGGAGCTAACTATGTAGGTCAGGCTGGCCTAGAACTCACAGAGTTCCACTTGCCTCAGCCTCCTGGTGCTGGGATCAAAGGTGTGTGCCACCATACTCAGCTTGGAGTATAATTTTTTTTTATTCACTGATGGGAGTCCCTAGTGGTCAGCATCTGTGGCCACTCTTTTTGAGCCTTTGGTCATTACTACCATGGCTTGTTGTATTGTTTTATTCTTTTTTTTTTTTGGCTCGTTTTTATCTGGATTTGGTAAATCTATTGGTGCTACCTCAGGTAATTGTATTTCTTGGTGAAAGCTCCAAACAACAACAAAAAAAAGGATTAAGTAATTGCATATAATTTTGGCACATATAAACTTCTATCATGGCTTGCTACTTCTTAATCTTGGAAGCCATGTATAAGGTAACCAGGGAAGTGGCTCAGACACATCTTTGCTCTAATTTCCTTCATAATGCACTTGAATGTATGAAACACAGCTGTATGAATCTGCAAGTCAACAAAGCCTACTTAAAAAAAAAAAGCCATTTGCCATGCCAGCATGAAGACCTGAGTTCAGATACCAGGAGCCTCCTTGAAGCCAGACACAGCAGTGTGCATATTTAATCCCAGTGCACCTACACGAGATGGGAAGTGGAGACGGGAGAACGCCACACAAGTTTTGGGTCCAGCTAGCATGGTACAGACAGCAACAAACAATAAAGACCCTGTCTCAAACAAAGTGGAAAGCAAGGATTGACACACAAGATTGTCCTCTAACCACCACACATGTGTGCCCACACACACGTACCATACACACGCACATAAAATTCTTGTAACAAGTAGTAGTGAATTTTGAATCTAACAGATAATTTTCATTTTGAGTATCTCAAAGTTATGAAGAAACTTTACTTCTAAGTAGACATAGATTTGGCTCTATACCTATTCTATCATTCAGATTGCGACACCAAGTAGACATCACTCCAGGAGCCATACTTAACCTCCATTTTCCTTATTTGGAGTTTTACTTTGAATCTATAGGCCATCTCAGTGCTGTCTACTTTGATATACAGTATTTTGAGTATATGCAATGCATTGCAGTGCTGGGCACGTAGCTTAGCTGGCATGATGCTCACCTATCATGCACAAAGTCTTGAGTTCAATCCCCAGCAGCCCGTAAACCAGGTGTAGTAGTACATGCCTATAATCCCAACAATGGAGAAGTGGAGATGGGAGGTTCAGAAGCTCAAGGTTATTCTCAGTTACATAGAGAGCTCAAGACCAAGCTGGGCTACATAACACACTGTTGGACAAAAGAAAAAAGAAATGCAGATAGCTATTGTTTTTTTTAATGTAATTCTATTCTCATATGTTCAAAGAGGGATATGCTGAAGCCAGTAAATATCAAATCTGCAAAGTGAGAAACACAAAGAAGTAACTGGGTGCTCCTTTTAGCTCCTAATACTTTTCAAAATTTAACAGTTGGCAGGGGTGGTGCACACATGCCACTAAACACATATGGAAGTCACAGGACTACTGGTAGGAGTGCATTAACCCAGGTCTCCAGGCTTGAGGGCAAGTACCTTTACCTTCTGAGCCACCTTACCACTCATTATAATACTTTTTACAAAATTCCTACACACTTAGATTAAAACATATGTATGGTTTCAGTTCTTCACACAAAACTAAAAAGATACATGGGAACAGTCTTGGACTTAGTTAAATTCATCACTTAGTGTGTTAGTTCATCATGTACTGCAGAAATCAAACTTGGCAAGTTTTACAAGTGAATTTGGTATTATCAAAGCAAACTTGTCATCACAATAGCATCCAGTCTGGTCTACTTATCAAGCTCCAGGCAGGTCAAGGCTACATAATGGGACCCTGTCTCTACACAAAACAAAATAACAGTAGCATCGATCCATAGGCCTATGCAATTTCCATAATACTTCAAAATATTCATGGATAAATTTGCACATATTAACCTTCGTTTATTTTTGTATGAATTGCATTTCTCTTCAGGGTCTCTGGTTACTACTGTAGTCTAAGCATAGACAGACACACATCCATAAATCAATATATAGTGAAACTCCTTTCAGTTCAACAGTTTTTTAGGCTAGTGCCATCTCTGACCTGTTACCAGTGTGTCTCATTACTAATAGCAATAATTGAAACTGTCCCTTTGCCTATTTCCTTTACCTCATCCATCCTAAACACATTGTGGACAATTTCCTTGTAGAATGCTAGCATATAAGATTTTGCTTAGCTTTTCTTGTTAGCCTTACAACACTGTCACTAGCTTTCTGAGCTCTGTATACGAATAGTCTAATCATCTCATAAAGGATCTTGGTTTCTTTTTTGTTGTTGTTTTTGTTTGTTTGTTTTGTTTTTTGAGACAGGGCTTCTCTGTGTAACAGCCCTGGCTGTCCTGGAACTCACTTTGTAGACCAGGCTGGCCTTGAACTCAGTGATTCTTATGCCTCTGTCCCCCAAATGCTGGGATTAAAGACATGCACCACCATGGCCCAGCTTTGGTTTCTTAATTTGCACTTCCAAGTAAGTACTTTAAATTTTTTTATTTTAGATTTCTTTTATTTTATTTTACATGTATAAGTGTTTTGCCTGCATGTGTGTATGAGTACTATGTGTATACCTGGTGCCCACAAAGGTAATAGCCTGTCAGATCTTCTGAAACTGGGGTTACAGATGGTTGTGAACCACAATATGGGTGATGAGTACCGAACCCAGGTCCTCTCCAAGAGCAACAAATGTTCTTAATCTCTGAGCCATCTCTCCAGCCCATGCTTTCTTTTTTTTTTAAACTCACAGAGTCTACTTTATGCTACCAATATGAGCCATCTCTCCAAGCCCCAAGTGTTTTTTAGAAAAATCTGAATCTGGGGCTAGAGAAATGGCTCAGCAGTTAAGAGCACTGGCTGCTCTTCCAGAGGACGCGGGTTCGATTCCCAGCACCCACATGGCAGCTCAAACCTGTTTGTAACTCCATTTCCAGGGCTTCTAACACCCTCACACAGACATACATGCAGGCAAAACACCAATGATCATAAAATAAAAGTAAATTTAAATTTTTTTTAAAATGTGAATCTGGCTGGGCAGTGGTGGCACACACCTATAATCCCAGCACTCAGGAGGTAGAGGCAGGCAGATCTCTGAGTTGGAGACCAGTCTGGTCTACAGAGTGAGTTCCAGGACAGCCAGCACTAAGGTTAAAAAAAAAAATCTGAACCTTAGGTGATGTGGTGGCACATGCCTGTACTCAGGAAGCTAAGGCAGGAAGATTATTAGGAGTTTAAGGTCACCTAGGGCTATGTAATGAATATGGTGATCATTCATGGCTACCTAGACCTTGTTTTAAAAAAACCAAACAAAAAAATCCAAATCAACATCTCTCTATTCATCCCTTCTTCCCTCCCCCTCTCTTTCTCTCTCCTCTCCCTTCCTCCTTCCCTCCTTTCCTGTCTCTCTCACCACCACCACCCAGGCCTCATACACGTTAAGCCAGCACTCTACCTACCATTAAGCTGCATGCCCAGCCCTTGTATCTTTTTATTGAAAGGGACAGCAGACCTTTGTGGCTTCTGAAACTTAATTTTCACTGCAGGTTTTAGAAAGGGACACTGAGACAAAAAAACATAAAAATCCGAGGCTGACTTTTGATGAATCAATTCAATTAAACTATTATCTTAGTTTGCTTTCTATTCATGTGATAAGGACCATGACCAAAAGCGACCTGGGAAGGAAAGGGTTTATTTCAGCTTACAGCTTACAGTCCATGATGAAGGGAAATCAGAGCAGGAACTCAAGGCAAGAACGTGGAGACAGAAACTGAAGCAGAACCATGGAGGGGAGCTGCTTACTGGCTTGCTCGCTCAGTCTGCTTGCTTATACAACCCAAGACCACCAGCCCAGGGAGGACACTGCCCACATCAATCATTAATCAAGAAAATGCCCCCACAGACTTGCCTACAGGCCAATCTATGGAGGCATTTTCTCAATTAAGATTCTCTCTTCCCAAATATGACTAGGTTTGTGTCAAGCTGACAAAAATACTAACCAGCACAACCATTACAAGGCTTCACTGATTCACAACAAACTTTTTTTTTTTTTTTGGTCTTTTGAGACAGGGTTTGTCTGTGTAACAACAGCTCTAGCTATCCTAGAACTCGCTTTGTAGACCAGGCTGGCCTTGAACTCACTGAGATTCACCTGACTTTGCCTCCCAAGTGCTGGGATTAAAGGCGTGCGCCACCACAGCCCAGCCCAACAAACATTTCTACCTAAAATGACCTTTACCTGTGAGGTCGTAAACATGAAATACCACCGAGAATCAAATTTGCCTAGTTCTTAATAGCAGATGCCAATAGTGAGTAAATCAATAAATAGACTAAGAAGGAATAAAAATGTTGTGTTATAATGTTTACAGAGGAACTCTCATCTTTTTCAAAACAGAGACTGAAATGTCTATGAGTGACATAGTATAATAATTATGGTTTACAAAACTGAAATCTAAGAGAAGTGGATAGGGTTATGGGCAGAAGAAGACTGGGCTCTGAGTTCCTAATTGCTAAATCTAGGCATTGAGTCCACCAAGGTTCATTGCGATGTTCCCACTTGCATTTTTATGTTTGAGATAGCTATAATAAAGAGTTCTTTTTATTAAGAAATAACAATCAAGGGAAATAACTAAATGATTACATTCTGTTTAAGAACACCAAAGAAATACATAATGAAAAATCTGAAAGCTGAAATAGTCCACAATCTGAAAAAATTTTTAATGCTAACATGACACCAAAAGGGGTATGTTTCTCACCCAGTATCTTGTGACAGGTCACAGACAAAATGTAGACACACTAAAATATTGCATAAAATTACCTTCATGCTGTGTATATACAAAACACAAATGAGTTGCATGTTTAGATTTATGTCTCATCCCCAAGATCATCATCTGTATCTACATAAATATTCCAGAAAAGTCCAGTATCTGATACTCGCTTGCATTTTTGGATAAGAGATAAGCAAACTGTAGTCCATAGCAATAATCATATAGGCATTCCTTCCCTATCCTCCTCTTCCCTTTCCTACCTCTCCCCTCTCCCTCCTATGAGCATATGTATGCTAAGCAAGTGTACTTCCACTGAGCCCCCAACTTTTCTATTTTTGTCGGTGAGGAAAAGTAAGAACAAGGAGTAAATTAAAAGAAAACAAACACCACACATGTAGATATAGGCCAAACCAAAACCATCACTGATGATAAATAAGTGGGCGGTAATAATCAAACTATCTGGGGTGTTTTGCTAAGAAGCAATTGAAACACAGTGTACTTCTTGCCACGACCTCCTGTGCCTGTTTTTAGTCGACTTTCCTGGCATGGCAAGTACCAACCAGCCAGACAGCTCTACTCATGTTTCCACGTATACCTGCAGAGGTTAGCTGATGTGTGCACAGGAGCAGATTTCTATTATACCTGTTGTTGGCTGTGTATATCAGTTAGTGTGTGTCAGAGCACATTGATGTGTTTACAGACATGTGTCCATGTGCAAGTATCTTTTTATATTCCAGTGTCTACATATGCAAGTGAGTTTTTGTCTCTGATTGCACTTGCATATTGATGAAATGTGTGAGAAAGAGAGTGAGGCTCTCTATTCTTTTGTGGATGTGTTAGAGCTATTACACTTTTGTTTATCAGTGACAGTTTATCTATCAATGAAGAAGGGCATATATATGCCAGGATGTACATATCTGTATTGCTGGGTGTACCTAATCTATGTGAGGGGAGGTAAGTTAGTTTCTTTGAGGTAGAGCATATTTACATATGTGAGCAATTTTTTACTGGCCTGCAAATGTATCTGTAGGTATCTCAGGGGGATTATATTTGTGTATACATACCTGAAGAACACTTTTCAAGTGTTTGTGAATTTGATGATGTGAGGGGTATTAATCTGAATGTTAGTTTGGTAGCAGTGTTTGTCTATGTGATGATATAGATATACTGTTGTGAGATTTTAAATATGTGGGAGTATTTGAGCAATCAAATATATCAGCTCAGTGAGTATATAGGAGTCTATGTGTAAAATGACAGTAGGTTTGCTTTGTGTATTTACTCATCAATGTTTGAGTGTGTGTGTGTGTGTGTGTGTGTGTGTGTGTGTGTGTGTGTGTGTATTGGGAGAACTCTAAGGGGAGGGAGGATTGTGATATGTGTATGTGAGACGTGTCAGTGTGTCTGCATTGATGACCAATTCTCAGCCCTCACTTAATGTGCCTTTTATGTAACAAATTTGTTGCATAAAATTTGTCCTTTACTGTCTGGAAATGGAGTTTATAGATAATATAAGATTTCTGCACATGTCATTTCAAAAGAAGTCCATACTGTACATATCAATATTCATATTATATTAACTATAATACAAATAAGAAATGATTTACAATAATTTTATTTGGGTATATAAGTGCTTAGGTGTGGCACACTTCAGAAGATTCAAGAAAAATAATTGGAAAGTTGTAAGTGCATAAACATAGTTTAGAAGAAAAATCAGGTTCACAAAGTACAGGAAAATGACAGGCAGAGGCTGTCATCTTGAGATTTTACAGACTAGTGAAGTGCACCAAAAAGCAAGATACAGTCTCCTCTTGATTCACGTGACAACCACATTCTGGATATGCTAAAACTAGGAGAAATCTTATTTATCTTAATAAAAGAGATTTTGAGCTTAATTATAATCCTAGGAGTTGCAGGACATGTGTTAGTAATGTCGGACTACCCCACATATCACTAAGTGATGGACACTCTCTCTCCACATCCCTAAATATTAGGGCATCTTGCACTCTTTAACATGAGGCAACTTACACCCCTTCGCACCCCAGCCCCACCCCGTTCCTGTAGATTTCCAAAATGTCCCCTAGGGGGCAGTAATGCCTTTGTAAAGAACAAAGCCCTGTACTAAGACCAGGTACAAGAACTTCCTCTATCTGTGCATGCACACTGCATGTGTGCGTGCGTGCGTGTGCGTGTGTGTGTGTGTGTGTGTGTCTGTCTGTCTGTCTGTCTGTCTGTCTGTGTCTGTGTCTGTGTCTGTGTCTTTATGTCTGTGTGTCTGTGTGAGTCTGCTTGCTGTCCATGAGGCTGTTTTCAGATGCCTGTGAGTGTGTAGGTCTGTGCACAAGGGTGTCCAGGCACAGGCAGATATGTTCTGTGCACACACATGACTGGGCCTAACCTACAGCTGCCAGACTTTGCTTAGGAGCACCTGACCTCATTTATGCAACCTCTTCAAGCTTTCCCAGCAACACCGGGGCTTTGTTTGCTTGCCGTATTGTCTTTGAGGCTGTTTGTTTGTTTGTTTGTTTGTTTGAGGGGGGGGTTGGTTTTAGATTTAACGTTTGTTTTTACTGAGACCCTGAGCTACATAGTAGTATATCAGTTTTAGTATGTCTCCCTCCCTACATGTTTGTGTGCTTTGTCTCTTTGTCTACCTGTTTCTCAATGCCCTCTTATCTCTCCCTAGTGTTCTAGATCATGGTTCCTTAGATTTTTTTTCTATTTATGACCCTTTTTCACCTAAGAAATTTCTCATGCACCCCCAGGTATATAGTTATATAAAATAAGTATACAGATCAAACATTTACTATTAATTAACAAATTCTCAGGTATGTCTATAATTTTAATTTCATTAAAGACAAAGGTAAATTTGTATACTGAGATAGATGTGATTTTTTTACATAAAGAATTAAATCTTTTCTGAATATTTGATACTGCAACATATAAGGCATCTTCAATGTTTTTAAGAGTTGACTGGTATTTTGATTTTTATAACTGTCAATACTGAGAACCCCATTTCACATAAACATGCAATACAAAATGGTGAAAGTATGGTTAAGACCTTCCAAAAATTGTTGGAAATTCTGTCCTATTCCCAAGCCAAAATTCATCTAATGGTTTTTTATGACACTCAAATCAGCAACTCAAATGGCAATTTTTAATTTTTTATTGGGGGGAGGTTGAGATAGGATCTATGTAGCTCTAGCTGCCCTGGAACTTTCTTTTTTTTTTTTTCTCAGAGCTGAGGACTGAACCCAGGGCCTTGCACTTGCTAGGCAAGCGCTCTACCACTGAGCTAAATCCCCAACCCTGCCCTGGAACTTTCTACATAGACCAAGCTGGCCTCGAACTCACAGAGATCCACCTGAAATGGCAATCTTTTAAAATCAAACATTCTAATACAATATAATATAATGGCATGCTAACTTGACACTTCCATGACAGTAGGAAAGTACTAAAGTGTTATTTTCTGTCCTTAAACCATTATGTTTTATAAAAAAAAAAAAATTGTAGGTACAACAAAAACATTGCAATTCCTCGCATACAGGAGTGTCAAGTCTGAGCTGAGGCATTTCAAATAGCATGTGTTGTCCTTGGATTGTATGGTGGCATGTGCAATGCAAAGTATGCACGTTGTATGCTCAGAAGCATGGCTTCCATAATGTATGTATGTATGATGCAACACAAGCAAGTGCTGCCAGAAACCCGTGAGATTCATCATGCCAATGTTGGGTTAATTTGGGGTTATTACACATCCAGAAATTTTGTAAAATTTCTCGACACCCTCACATTCAGTTATGCAGCCCCGCAGGGAGTTACAACCCATAGTTTAAGGAGCTGTGTTCTAGATGTGTCGTCCCCGCCCCGCCCCCTTCCGTTATCCTTAACCACCGTTTCTGTCTCCTCTCTCCATCATTTGCTCTTTCTCTGTGTTATCTATATGTCTCTTTGAAGTCATTCTTCTTCCCCTCTCTTTCTCCATGTCTGTCTCTTCCCTTGTCCTTTTTTTCTGGTTTTCGGGCTTTCCTTATCCTATGTCACCATCTGCCTGCCACAAACATGCCTCTCTTGTCACCCCCTGTGTATCTGACTACCTCTTTTACTTAGTCTGTCTCTATGCCAAACCTTTACCCCTTGTCTTCCCTTAAGGCTAAAGCATATTTGTGTGTGTGTGCACCTTTGCATGTACACAGCAGAGGGCTGTCTGCATGGAAAGGGTAGGAAACGTCAGACCTGACCATGTGCATTTCTCTCCAATCCCCCTGCCCTAGGACCCTCTCATTTCAGTAGGCCATTGGCTCTGAGACTTCTGAGTGCTGTCAAAAAAGAAATCACTGCTTTTAGGCGACAGAGCAGACTGTACTGAGCTAGAAAACAACACAAAGGGGACAACTTCACTAGGAAGGAGCTGGTAAGAAGGCATCCACTTAGAGACTCACCTCCCCAGACTGTTCCCCAGGCCAGCCCCAGCTCCAACTGTAATCCAGAGCCTCTCCTGCTTCAACTTCATATCGCCTGGCCCAGCTCCCCTCCCTCTGGGAAATGCTGTCACTTTGTCATGACCCCACAATTGCCTGCCTGCACACAACAAGCACCCCGCTGCTCCCCAGGCTGTGAATACTTTCAGCAACTCCGGTGTGAATACTTGCATGGAGCCCTTGGCATCTTTTCACCAGGAACCTACTGTGTGCGTGATGCTGATCTTTTAGAGGGGAGGGAGCCTACCCTGCCCTTATGCGGCTTCTGTTCTAATAGGATGAGACAGGTAATAATCTAAATTTGAAGACTAAATGATATAGATAGGAGAGAGAGATTCTGGTGGCAGGGAAAGGGGCATGGGGATGCTATGACCTCTTACCTTGATTACTACTGAAGCCTCACTAACCTCCCTACCCTACTCCCTCCTACCTTTATGGAATATGCCCTGTTCTCACAGCAACAAGTAGAATTGTGTTCAACCCTGAATGCCAATCACATCTTACCTCTGTTCAAAACCCTCCCAAGCAATTCTGAATCAAAGTCCTCACTATGGCCTCCACGATAGGTCCTTGCCGACGCTCTAAATGACTTCACCTCCCATCTCGTGCCCTTTGCTCAATGTTCCACCCACTATGGCTCCCTTGCTCTTTCTCGGTGTGCCATGAGCAGCTCCGTCTCAGAGCCTTTGTTCTGACTATTCTTTCTGCCTAGAGTTCTCTACTCCTAAACAGCCACAGGACTTACATCCTCACCTGTTTGCTGAGATGACTCCTCCTTTATGAAGCCCTCCCTATCCCACTCATCAAAAACTGCAATACCCTCCTCTCCTCTGACACTTTAAATCCTCCTCCTCTACTTTAGATTATATTTTAGAATATTGTCATCATCTGAGATACTAACTTCACCCATGTCTCTTCTTATTACCTAATTTGTCAATTACATAAAACTAGGAAGCTTTATTCTTTTCGTTTTTTGGTTTGTTTGTTTGTTCATTTGTTGAGAGATGGTTTCTCTGTGTAGCTCTGGCTGTCCTGGAACTCATTCTGTAGACCAGGCTGGCCTCAAACTCACAGAGATCCACTTGCTTCTGCTCCCAAGTGCTAGAGGAGGAATCTTTTATCTGTCTGATTCACAACTTCATCCTCAATGCCTAAAACAGTGAATGACCTAAAGTAAAGAAATACTTTTCCAATGAACCAACACAACAAGCATACTTACATTTTTATATTCATATATAATCCTACACTCACACAAAGTAAAAGCCAGAGGCCTTATCATAATCCACAGCCCTACAACATCTGGTCTTCTGTGACTTCATCTCCTACCACTGTATCTCTGAAACGCACCATTTAACATTAGTCTTCTCACTGCTCGGAGAGCATGCTACGCGCATTCCTGACCACAAATAAAGATATTTTGCTGAGCACGGTGGCACAGAGCTATAATCCTAGCACATGGGAGTCTGAGGCAGAATGATCCCAAGTTCAAGGCCTGCCTGAGCTGGGGAAAGTGTTCATTGCCAGCCTGGTCAACTTCACAAGACCTCGTTACAAAATTCAAAGTTTAAATAGTAAAATTTTTTTCAGGGTTTAGGGATATAGCTCATTGGTAGACCTCTTGCCTGCCAGGCCTGAGGCTGTAAATTCAATCCCCAGTACATTGAAAAGAAAAGACAGAGAGAAGAAGAAACAAAGTAAGGAGGGGAGGGGGGGGGAATGGGAGAGAGCCAAAGACAGAAAGAAATCTAGTGAATGGCTGTCAATAGTTTAACAAAACAAAACATGAACTACAACAGAAATGTATATTACAATTAGGATTAGTACTGTGTAAAACTTTTAGTTGAGGGGTGTGTGTGTGTGTGTGTGTGTGTGTGTGTGTGTGTGTACTGGATTATGGGTAGCGGTGAAAAAACAATGCTTGAGTACAACTTTAAGGCTTATAAATAGGAACAAGAGTTGGACCAACATCCACAACCCTGTGGACCCACCAGTGGAGAACGAGGTATCTGAGGCCATTAGGAGACAAAGCAAGGAGGGGTAGGAGCAGGACTATCTGGGAAGGACTCATAGACACACTAACCTGCCCTCTCTGTTTCTTCCTCATCTGTTTCTCCCTCCACCCATCATGCTCCATTCCTTCCATTTCTGTGTTGTTTTCTATCCACTTATATCCTTGTCTCCATTTTTCAATCTCATTATTTACTACTCTGTCTCTGCATTTTTTTCTGTCCCCTACCTTCATCTCTCTGTCTCTCCGTCTCTATCTCCCTCCATTGTCTCCATTTGCAGGTGTAGCTCAGCAAGACAACCGATGGAGTCCCCCGGGGCCCATCAAATATTGGACTGGCCGACCCCTTAGGGTTGGGGGTAGCCCTTGCCCCTCAGCATGGCCAACACCACCGGAGAGCCTGAGGAGGTGAGCGGCGCACTGTCCCTGCCATCCGCATCGGCTTATGTGAAGCTGGTGCTGCTGGGACTGATCATGTGTGTAAGCCTGGCAGGCAATGCCATCTTGTCCCTGCTGGTGCTCAAGGAGCGTGCCCTGCACAAGGCTCCTTACTACTTTCTGCTGGACCTGTGCCTAGCTGATGGCATACGCTCTGCCATCTGCTTCCCCTTTGTACTGGCTTCTGTGCGCCATGGCTCCTCATGGACCTTCAGTGCACTCAGCTGTAAGATTGTGGCCTTTATGGCTGTGCTCTTTTGCTTCCATGCGGCCTTCATGCTGTTCTGCATCAGCGTCACCCGCTACATGGCCATCGCCCACCACCGCTTCTATGCCAAGCGCATGACACTCTGGACATGCGCAGCTGTCATCTGCATGGCCTGGACCTTGTCTGTGGCCATGGCTTTCCCACCTGTCTTTGATGTGGGCACCTACAAGTTTATCCGAGAGGAAGACCAGTGCATCTTTGAGCATCGCTACTTCAAAGCAAATGACACACTGGGCTTTATGCTTATGTTGGCTGTGCTCATGGCAGCCACACATGCTGTCTATGGCAAGCTGCTACTCTTCGAGTATCGTCACCGCAAGATGAAGCCAGTGCAGATGGTGCCAGCCATCAGCCAAAACTGGACATTCCATGGCCCTGGGGCTACCGGCCAGGCTGCTGCCAACTGGATCGCTGGCTTTGGCCGTGGGCCCATGCCACCAACTCTGCTGGGTATCCGGCAGAATGGGCATGCAGCTAGCCGGCGGCTACTGGGCATGGACGAGGTCAAGGGTGAAAAGCAGCTGGGCCGAATGTTCTACGCGATTACACTGCTCTTCCTGCTCCTCTGGTCACCATACATCGTGGCCTGCTACTGGCGAGTGTTTGTGAAAGCCTGCGCTGTGCCCCACCGCTACCTGGCCACTGCTGTTTGGATGAGCTTCGCCCAGGCTGCCGTCAACCCAATCGTCTGCTTCCTGCTTAACAAGGACCTCAAGAAGTGCCTGAGGACTCATGCCCCTTGCTGGGGCACAGGAGGTGCCCCAGCTCCCAGGGAACCCTACTGTGTCATGTGAAGCAAGCCAGTAGGTGATAGGCAGGGGGAAAGTCATGATCACCATACTAGGGCCAACAGCAGGGGAAGAATGGGACCCATACAAAAGCCTTCCTTTTTGAGCTTCAGCCCAGGCTCTCAAACCACCCCTAACTGAGGCATTTTGCCAACACCTCCTTAGGGCTGGAAACTGGCTGAGGGACTGGAGGCATTTCTAGTTTGGTGGGACTTGTCCCGCAGCCTCCTCCACTTCTCCAATCTCATTTTCCCGTGCCCTCCCTGCCTCCCTACCCCTCTTCCCTCTCCTATCTTTCTAAAGTGACGAGTCAGTAAAAGAAAACGAACTGAAACTGCAGGGTCTTTAATAATAACAGCTGAGGAAACAGGCTTTCTTGCTTAAATGTACCCCTCTTTGACATTGTCAAGAAATGGGAAATTTCTCCTGTAAAATAGATTTCCAGAGATCTTACTGCCCCCTGGGCTCCCATTCACCCTCCCCTTCTAAGCCCCTTAGCAAGACCTGGATGTTTAGGAAATATTGACTTAAGGCTTCACACAAGAGGGACCAAATGGGGTGCTGCCCTCCTGGGGAGCAAGGATGTTTAAATTGCTATGTTGTGTGCAATGTTGTTTTTGGCTAACCTTGATCCCAAGCCTAGTCTCCTATCCCTCCCTACCGTATCCGGACTTTGCAGGTATTTCTTGAGGCTCTGTTTGAGAAGCCAAGAGCATACAGAGAAGGGTCTCCATGATGTGCCCAGGCTAGATGAAGAGCTGAATAGTAGATGAGCTCCTCAAGCAAAATATACTAAACTTAGCTACATTCTCTCAAACTTTCTCTTGGATCCCCTATCCTTTCTTCCTAGAAATATACACCCACTTGTCCCCACCAGGGATGATGTGGGTATATGCTGACAGGGGAAGTTATCCGTGGAAGTATAGGAAGATGATTGAACTTCTGAGTGGCCGGACTCCAGAGCCTGGGGTGAGAGCTAATTCACCCCCACAGTTGTTTCTTGGGTTCACACTACTCTTCTGAAAATGAAAATTCTTTGGGGGCCTTGGTAACCAATAGTGCTACAAACTTCAAAGCCCCGTGGAATTGAGTCCACTCCTTCCTGTGACCTCCTTTTGTCCCTTTCAGGACTCGCAGGCCTTGAGTCCCTCCTTAGTTGCCCTTCTGGGTCCCAAATATCCTTCCTCGCAGTTCTTCCTACCTCCACCCTTACTTACATGCAAAGTGGAGCAGACTACACCCGAATTCCACAGGTGGAAGGTCCCAAGCCTCTTTTCCACAGACAGAGACCACTCTGGGCTTACTTCAAGGTCGGTTCTATAGACTGGTGAGCCAAGCTGGAACGCTTTGCCTAAGTTTGGGACTGTGATCTCTCCATCCCCTTTCTTTCCTTATAAACTCCTGTCCTAAACTCCACCTCTACCCCAAGATAGCCCCTGAACTGAGGAAGCCTTGACCCAAAAGCAATGAAGGGGGTGCTCTAGACAGAAGAGATCTTGATGATCCTGGTTGTGGAGTGGACCTGGCAAAGCAGACCAGAGTAGCTGAGAGGCTGGGAATGGGGGGGGGGCTATTCTCTCAGTGATGATGATAGGAATGCCTTTCTGAAGGCAGGAGTGGAAAGACCAAGGTGGGAGGGCAAATAGGGTAGACTCAGGAGGGGTTTCCTCCATTCCCTTTTTCTAACTGCCTGGATTCATCATTGGATTTTGTAAATGGAAAAACTGAAATGAACAATGTTATATTGGGTGTTCTCTCTCTCTCTCTCTCTCTCTCTCTCTCTCTCTCTCTCTCTCTCTCTCTCTCTCTCTCTCGTGTTTGTCTCTGTTTGTGTGTCCTATCTGTGTATGATCACATGTGGGGAGGTATGACTGAGTGAGACAGTGTGTGTCTGTGTGACTTTGTGTGGATAGGAAACCCTGAGGAAAGCTTGCCTGGTACACATATGTAAGCAAATACCTATATGTGAGGGAATAGAGTACGTACACACACACACACACACACACACACACACACACACACACACACACACGGGGAGAGGAGACACACGAAGGAGGAGAGGAGACAAAACTTAGTATGTGCCTGCAGCAGGAAACAGAGTGCTTAGGAGATGGAACCTGAAATTTTTTATGTATGTATGTGTCAAGAGGGTCAACTCCCATCTCATGAGATTGTCTTCCCTTGGCCCAGCTTCTGAGCACCAGATGAGGAGAGGATAGTTTAGAACCCCATCTCTTCCAAATGTCTGGAGATTCAGTGCCTACCCTAAAATTCAAATAAGGTATCTCTGAAATTGGACCACCATGGAAATAGGAACTGGGAGTGGGGGGATCAAACATGGAGGTAATGGGGTTAAGAAATGGCCCCCTGCTAATGGCTTTCAGAGGAACTGCTCAGTTTGAATTGGGAATTCTTAAGGTTCCACTGTATACAGCTGGGACTTTGCTCAGTTTTGACTAAATTCAGAAGGAAGGATGACATGGAGAAAAACCCCAAATCTGGGGGTCTACCCAGCTGGCCTACTCACTAGGCGCTCAATTAATTTACTATTTATTTATTTATTTATTTATTTATTCCTTCAGGTGCACAGAATTGAGCTAACCGTATTCCTCAGTTCTTGGCACACTATATCATCATTGGTCCATGCAAGGTCCTTTTATTATTTTGTTTTGTGCCCTTCATCACCCATCCCTGATCCCATCCTTCCCCAACCCACATAGGCACCACTCTTCTGTACTTAATGTGTGTCCTTCTAAACCACCGTTCATGTGTTTATTTACTTATGTGTATCTGTGGAAAATATATGGTATTGATGTTTTGATTTACATAAACAGTATTGTACTATAAATCTTGTTCTGTTTCTTTTTTCACTCAACATTCTGTTTTTTGAGAGATCCAGCCATGTTGCTATACATAGATCAAATTCATTCTAGTAGTCCATCTAAAACATATATCACGTTTTATCCATTCTCCTGGTAATGGATTCCTGGGTTCCTTCCCTCTGCTACCACAGCAAGGCTGCAATGGGCAATTATCTCCTCTCCTTAGGGATGCCTAATTTAAAGCTCAGAGAGGGGCAGTGATTTGGCTAGAGTTACAGTGGTAGTCTCCTGCGATGTGAACTCTAGAACCAAAGCCAAAACTCCACCATCATGCCTCGTCAAAGAACAGCTATCTCTGGTCATAAATTAAAAATAAAATAAAATAAAATCTTAGGGTATGATTAATAGCAATATTCACTTAGGAAAAGCTAGGAGGAGAAATACTGTGTACACAAAGAGAGTTTTAAAGTTCTAGAAAAATCCAGCAGATTAGTTGAATCTCAATCAATTTTTATGACGCAGAGAAAGTCACTTTTTTGCGTCTGTGATTGTTTCTGGAGCCATTTTGCAGAGATGGAAAAAGCCATGTCAAAACCTGACCACCAAACCAAAGACCTCAGATACTTAAATTGCTAGCACGTCAAGGCAACCTACGTCTGAGGGGCGACAGCGCTCACCCCAGGGACATAAGCTGGTGGGGGAAGGGACAGATTTTTTAAAAGTGCGTAGTTGATCTGGGAGCGGGGCGGGGAGAACGATAGCGAGGCTCTCTGATTTCATTCGAGCACATCTCGCTCCCTGGTGCTTGCGCACTCCCAGCCACCCTCTCCGCGTCTCGTCTTTGGTCTTCCGAATCGCTGGTAGTTTTCCCATTGGATAAAACCTTGCAAGAACGAGGGTAAGGGGTTTCTTACCCTAGCTTTCCTCGCAGCCAATCGCCCTTCAGTTTTCCTCTCATCACTGGGGCAGTCAGCCTGATGATTGGTAGGTGCGAAGGGAGCCAATTAGAAAATGATGATGTGTAGTGTTGGCAAGCGGATTGCGTGAGAGAAGGCAGGGGTTGAGGGAACGCTAACGCCACCTCCGAGGCCGGCAGCCAATGGTGGGCAGAACAGACGCCTTGCCAAGGAGTGGGCGGAGCCTCGGCGACTGGCGCTGTGGGAGCGGGGCAGGCGCTGTGGGAGGGGACGTCAGAGCGAGGTGGTGAGCAGAGCTGGTCGCGTGAGGTGTGGCGGCTCCGCTTCTAGTGTGACTGGTGGCGACGGCCTGGTCTGAGAGCGGAAGAACCAGCGCGATTCCCTGAGCCTTGAGCGCGGTCACCATGGACCGCCCGGATGAGGGGCCTCCGGCCAAGACCCCCCGCCTGAGCAGCTCGGAACCCCGTCTGCGCGACCTGCCGCCCCCGCCCCCCCCGCCGCTCCTGCGACTGCCCCTGCCTCCACCCCAGCAGCGTCCGAGACCCCAGGAAGAAACCGAGGCTGCACAGGTGCTGGCTGACATGAGGGGGGTGGGCCCCACGCTGCCCCCACCACTGCCCTATGTCATTCTCGAGGAGGGAGGGATCCGCGCGTATTTCACCCTGGGTACTGAGTGTCCCGGCTGGGATCCTGCAGTAGAGTCGGGATTTGGGGAGCCCCCTCCCACAGGGATCATGGATACATTCCCCTCTTCAGAAACCTCTGGGGGGAGTCTGGAAATTGACTTTCAGGTTGCAGAGCCCAGCAGCCTTGCTGGAGAGAAGGCCCTAGAAACCTGTAGCTTGGGGGGGTGGGGGCCCCAGATGTTAGTCGGTCCAAAGAGGAAGGAAGAGGCTATCATCATAGTGGAAGATGATGATGAGGATGAAAAGGAAAGTGTGAGGAGGCGGCAGCGGCGGCGTAGGAGGAGGAGGAGGAGGCTGAGGAAGGTGAAGGAGAGCCGAGAGAGGAGTGCCCAGAGGATGGAAAGCATACTGCAGGCCCTGGAGAGCATTCAAATGGACCTGGAGGCGGTGAACATCAAGGCGGGCAAGGCCTTCTTGCGTCTCAAACGCAAATTCATCCAGATGCGAAGACCCTTTTTGGAGCGCAGAGATCTCATCATCCAGCATATCCCAGGCTTCTGGGTCAAAGCAGTATCCTTCTCATCGATACTCATGGGTCAGAAGCCCATGTCTGAAGGAGAGATGTGCAGAAGAGAAACAAGGGGTGTGGGGGAGGGTCAGAGATGGGAATGACTCCCCGCTAGAAGATTCTAGAATGAGTAGAAGAGGGATGGCAAGAGGGCAAAATAGCATAAAAACTGGACTGCAGATGGGAAAACAGTCGCACCATAACATAAAAAAAAATGGATCACAGACAGTAAAAGAGGGAGGGATAACAGAGAAGGCACGCAGCTGATAAACAGGATCACAGCAAAAGGGGGAGGGGAATACAGGTGATGAGCTGACGGGGGGGGGGGGGGAGGGAGGGGGGCGGGGGGAGGGAGGGAGGGCGGGCAAATAAACTCCAGGAAGGGTGCTGAAACCACGCAAGGCTCTGTAAGCCTGAGTCTCTGCTTAGATATCTAGAGACCTCAAATCTGTCTACAACACCCTCTATTAGAGGGGAAATGAGAGCAAGGGGATGGGATCCCTGAAGAATCAGGAGAAAGACCACTTGGATGTGGAGGTCAAGTGGTTAAATGAAGGAAAAGGTAGACCAGGAAGAATCCAATCCACTATTGGTGACTGTTGAGCTCATCCCCAGGAAACATATATGTAACATTTGAAATACATAGGTTCAACATTTTAATAGAATTTATATAGATATAAATACTTGGCCCATGATAAAATGTGTCACATGATCACAGGCCCTCAGCAGACAGGCACAGGATGAGGTAACAGGGCCTAACCATGCAAACCACCAGAGCCATTTTTACATCATGTGGACACTGACCATCAACACCTACACATGTAACATCATGTAAATACAGGCTCTTGGTAACCGAATACATTAGTACTTAGACTTGGGCTTTCAGCTCCCAGACCCTTAGCATTTTGTGAACATAGGCACCTGTCACCAAGAGACAAGGATCACATGGACATGGTCACAGAGCCTTAGCATCCAGACACGCAGCAAATATGAACCATGGCAAGGCTACCTAGCACTGAGGCTTCACATTGCATAAGCACTCATGTACTCCACATACATCGCTGAAACATAGAAGGAACTCCTGCTTCAGCCTGTTTTGCTCTGCCCTCCTTCATATTGAACAGTAAATCCTTGACCTAAACTGCTCCACTCATTAGTTCCTCAACCACCCCAAAATTTCAATCTTGATCAACCAACGCGATGAAGACATTTTCCGCTACTTGACCAATCTCCAGGTCAGACGAAGCAGGAAAGCCAAGGAATCTGGTCCTTAGAGGTGAGGGGGGGTGGGAAGGGCCATGGAAGGGATACATACCACCATTACCCCCACCCTGAGCAGGTACAGGATCTCAGACACATCTCCATGGGCTACAAAATGAAGCTGTACTTCCAGACCAACCCATACTTTACGAACATGGTGATCGTCAAGGAGTTCCAGCGCAACCGCTCAGGTAAGCGGCAGAACAAATCTGTGGCCCCCCATACTATCATTTCTACTCCCTCTGCATCTCTTCCGCTTTTTCTAGGCCGGCTGGTATCTCATTCTACCCCGATACGTTGGCACCGGGGGCAGGAACCCCAGGCCTATCATCGCAGGAACTATGACACCAGAGAAAGTTTCTTCAACTGGTTTTCCAACCACAGCCTCCCAGAAGCTGACAGGATTGCTGAGGTGAGACCCCTCCTGGCATTGCCAAAGAAAGCCTTGCCAGACTTGGCCGTGGGTGCCTGAGAAATTGTGACTAGGTTCTAGGGCTTATACTCATGGCTCTTTTCTCTTTTTTACCCCCTCTCTCGACAGATTATCAAGAACGACCTATGGGTTAATCCAGTGCGCTACTACATGAGAGGAAGTGGCTACAGGACAAACAGAAGGAAGCAAGAAAGAAAGGAAAGGTGATTCAAGCATTGGTGCCTGAGAGGGGTTTGTTTTGTCTTGTTTTCAGATAGGGCAGAGACTAGACTAGAGGCACACAGGATTTATAGAGGTGCAAGGGACCACTGAAATAATCCAATGCATTGTTTACAAATGAGCAGTGATGCCCAGAAGTGGCCTGAGGTTACATAGTTAGGGGTGGCAATGGGACTTTCCCCCATTCTTAGAAGCCCTAGTACCCTACTGCCTTCCCAGTTTCTCCCATTATCCTTATACTCAGCTTCAAACTTCCCCACAGTAAAGCCAAGAAAGAATATGAAATGGTGATCATGGAAGATGCTCATGACCATTATGCCATTGAAGACATTCTCAGTGAAATCTCAGAAATTGATGAGATCACTGACAATGAGACCTTCCATGACATCAAGATCTCTGACTTCATGGAGACCACCGACTACTTTGAGACCACTGATAACGAGGTAACCGACATCAATGAGCCCCTGTGTGACAGCGAGGCCCCTGACCATACTGAGGGCCCCAGCAATAAGGTCGAGAGCAATGCTGTGAGTACAGATGACAGCAGCGAGAACCCAGACGAGAAGAACTCCTCTGACAGTGAGGATTCCACCAATGAGAAAGCTGATGGTGACAGCGACAACCTAGAAGGGGACCATCAGCTGGGCACTAACATCCAAGAGAGCAGTGATAGTGACAATGGAGACGAGGGCAGTGATGACGAAGATAATGATGGAAATGAAGGTGACAGTGAGGGCAGTGATGATGATGGCAATGAGGGTGACAATGAGGGCAGCGATGATGATGACAGGGACATTAAATACTATAAGAATGGCATTGAAGTCTTTGATAAGGCTCTAGATAACAGCGCCAACCAGGATGTCTATGAGGAGGAGGTCGAAATCATCTCTGACGATTCAACAGAGTCTGAAGAAGAGGAGGAGGAGGAGGAGGCCAGTGAGGAAGGTGAGCTGGGCCCCTCCCCCCTCCTTTCTCTTCTGAGAATGCCCAGGCTTCTTTGGGCAGCTAGTGGTGAGGTGAACAGAACGTCTGTTCTCTACACTCAAAGGACAGAGCAGTTAATGTCACCTCAAGGAGTGGGCAAGGAGAGGGAGAGCCCCGGAAAGGAGGTACCATTTGAGTTGGAAGTTGTATTTCTGCTCAAGAGCAATCTGGAGCCTTCTACACAGTTACTCCATCAGTGACCTAGAATGTTTCGCAAGGCTTCCATGATTATCTGAGGGCCCTTCACCAGTTCGGAAAGCTGCTTCTCACAGAAGGGTTTGCTGATCAAATGTGTTAGGCAAATAACACATACAGCATCCTCTACACGTTCTGAGACCCCCTGCCTTGAAAAACCCTCTTACACTTCGCAGAACTCCCCATTTCCCAAACTTCTGGACCACCGAACGTGTTCTTTGTCCAACAATGTATGCATTTGGGGAACCTGCTCAGGAGAGATTGCACATGAAAGTCTGAGGGATAGAGCAGTATTTAAGGTGACTCCCAGGTTTAGTCCTGGCCTCAAAGACGGGTGAAAGAACTCATTTGCACCTGGCTATGGGCAGACAGAGGAGTGGTGAGCCCCTGAGGGAGGTAGAAAGGATAGGGAAAACCATTACTGAAGGCTTGCTCATGGGGTTCCTGGCAAACTTCCATTGAAGAAAGGAGCGGGGCACAAAGGGTGAAAGCGGTTAGTGAGGGAGCAGCCACATGCACATATTTTGGGGTAAGCTAGGGAGACTAAGGAAATTGTCAGTCTTCTTTGCCTCCCTCCTGATGGCCTCACTTTTCTCCAAGGGTGGGAGGCAGAACTGCCTAGCTCTGGAGTGGGGGAGGGGGCAACTAGAGTCTGTTTGGGTCGCACTAGAGGCAAAAAGTAACCGATGAGCATACGCCCAAGGCCTGCTCAGGAAGAGACACACATTGAGGAGTATGGGGGGCAGAGGGAGAAAAAGCTACTTTCAGGGATTGCTCCCTTTTTGACGGGGCAAAGATAAATACTCTGCCTTCTGGCCTCCCTCCAGCTCCTCTAACCTTGGGTTTGAATACAAACAATCTCAGTGGCACTTCCTCTCCCATCTCCCTCCCCTCCTGTGACCTCTCTCTCACCCTCCCTGTTCCAAGCAGAGGCACTTGGCAAGTGGTCCCAGGCCCCCCAAAGGCACAGCTCTTTTGCTCCGTTCACTTTTCGAGGGGCATCCAACCACGCTCCTCCTTCTCCCCTTCACAGATACCGAACTAACCGAGGACAGCTACATAGAGGAGCAAATCTATGAGGAAGGAAGTGAAGTGAATTCCGACGATTCTGATGTCCAGGAGGTGCTGCCGGTCCCAAACACTTGGGCCCGCCTGGGGAAGAAAGGAAATATCGGATAAACATCTTACCCTCTCGGGGGCTCTATATATTATACCCCTATACCCTATCCCATTTGCCCTCCTCTTCAGCTAGGGCTGTGCGGCCCCACATTGCACTTCTGGGGGGAGACCGACTTATTACACGGGTTTAAAGTTTATTTTTATGGTTTAGTAATTGCAGAGCTCTTATTTGGAGGAGGACTTACCCCCCCGCCTTTGGCCCTCCTCCCCTGCAGGCTTCTGTGTGCTGCTAATCTTATTTATTGTGATGCCTTGGTCAGGGCCCCTCTAGTCCCCCTCCTCGTGAGCATAGGCCCAAGCCCCTCTCTCCGTGCTCTGTGAACATCCTGATCACTAAGTGAGGAGGGCCGCTGTGACCTTCGTCACAACTGCGCAGTGGCCTCGAGACTCTGCTACCACCCCCTTCTGCGAAGTCTCTCTCCAATCCCTTTCTTCCCTTCACCAGCCCTGACCGCTAGCCGCCCGCCTCAGTGTCTTTGCAAGGCAGCTTCGCCTTTGTGGTATTCCTGCTCCCCAGAAGCGCCGCCCCTTCCCCCGTGACCCTTGACGAGCCTAATAAAACTAAGCAAATTCAAAGTGCCACTTGGAGTCTTTTGTCCGCCTCACTGCGCCGTCCCTTGGCCGGCAGGAAACGCCCTGGCACGATGCTGGTACTGAACGGTTTCACTGGCGGGTAGAGCTCCGCGAGACTGCAAAAGCATTGCATCAGACCAATGCGGACTGTCCTAGCCAATGAGGTTGAGGGCACCCCCTCCCACCCTCAGAGACCTAAGATACCCAGCTAGGTAGGAAAGCGCTTTCCCACGCCTTTTCCTCTGGCGCACGCGCAGAAAGATCCTGCGTCCTAGAACATCAATTTGGTGATTCATCTATTCATTTACAGTGCGTCAAACCATTTTTTCAGGCCTAGTTCAAGCTGGGCGTGGGGGAGCTATTTTTTTGTTCACGCATAGTTTTTTAAAAAAAAGAAGTCACGACAACAGTCTAGACAGCACAACCGAGTCACGAAGTAGTCTCCTGCCTAAGGGAGGGGTGCAGGGTTCCTGGCCTTGGGCCCAGTGGACAAGGCAGGAAAAAAAGATGGTCTAGGTCGTGGAGTTTGCATTGAAGATAACGGGAAAGCTAAGGAAAATTACTGCGTACCTGTGTGATGAGACAGACAGGCTGGGCATTTAAAAGGCAAGCTTTATGGAAGACCTTGGAAAGACTAGCAAGTGCTAAAGTTTATTTCAACAGACACCAGAGATGTTTACCATATTCAGTCAATCATAATGATGACCAATTTTTAAAGAATTTTATTATTTCAGATTTATTTGTGTGGGTGTGGGTGTTTTGCCTGCATGTTTGTATGCGCACCACTTGCTTGCCTGATACCCGTAGAGGTCAGAAAAGGACATCAGATCCTCTGGAACTGGAGTTACAGATGGTTGTGAGCTGTCATTTGGATGCTGGGAACAGAACTTGGGTCTTCTGCAAGAGCAGTAAGTGCTCTTAACCACTGAGCATCGCTCCAGCCCCCTATTTTAATTATTTTAACTATGTGTAGTGTACAGAGGTGTACATATGTGCCGGTGTCCAAGGAGGCAAGAAGTGTCAGGTCCCCTGCACTGCTCTACCAATGGTGCTGTAGGAACCAACCTCTGGTCCTCTGGAAAAGCAATACATATTCTTAACCACTGAACCATCCTTCAAGCCCCAAAGATGCCTTTTAAGTAGATAGCCTAGTGGGTTTTTATCAATAAATCTCCTGAACTTTCCATCCAAAGCC
>NW_023505484.1:0-1000 GCF_004664715.2 Peromyscus leucopus | reverse complement strand
TAGCTATGCCAACATCTTTCAGCTTCCATATGCTTTACAAATTGACTTTCTTGCTTTGGCTCTCAGTCTGCGAATGTCTTTGCCAATGACACCAGATACTTGGATCTTGGGGTTGGGGAGTGGTTTTGGTTTTCCGTTTTATTTTGTTTTTAATTCAGTGAGCTAATTTTCTGCTTTTAATTGGAAAACTGAGATAATTTCTATTTAAGGTTATTTTCTAATTCTTATCATTTTGTTGTTGTTGTTTTTTTCTGGCTGCTTGGATTATTCTTTGTTCTTTTCTGTTTTCCTAGTTGTTGTTATTAGGGCTTCCTAGTTCTGTGTTGAATGGACATAGGATTCTTTTCTAGTTCTTTGTTCTCAATGAAATTTATTCTCTACTGTGCTTTCCTCGTTGGCTGCATTTCTTCCTCCTCTGTGTTAAGATTCTTTTTTTTTTTTCTTTTTTTTTTTTTTTTTTTTTTTGGTTTTTTTCGAGACAGGGTTTCTCTGTGTAGCTTTGTGCCTTTCTGGAAGCTTTGGAGACCAGGCTGGCCTTGAACTCTTTTATCATCTTCTGCAAGTTTCTGGTACAGGGGTTATGAATTGCTTTCATTTGTGTTTGTATTGAAACAACCTCCTTTCTGTTTCAATTTTAACAGATAACTTTGATGGATTGGCAGGTCTCACAGACTGAATGCATACACTATTCTATACTCCCTGGCTTTTAGAGTCGATAAGTGGTTTGATGTTATTCTAATGTATTTCCATTTGTGAGTGAGTTGAGTTTGAGTTTTCTCTTTTTTTTTTTTTTTTTGGTTTTTCGAGACAGGGTTTCTCTGCGTAGTTTTGCGCCTTTCCTGGAGCTCACTTGGTAGCCCAGGCTGGCCTCCGAACTCACAGCAATCCGCCTGGCTCTGCCTCCGAGTGCTGGGATTAAAGGCGTGTGCCACCACTGCCCGGCCTTGAGTTTTCTCTTAATAGCTCCTTTGTTTTATATTTTTTCACTTTTTTTTTTTTT
>NW_023505483.1:0-6000 GCF_004664715.2 Peromyscus leucopus | reverse complement strand
TGGTTACAGATATATAGCACATTCCCCCCGACCTGCACCTCACCCAGACAGCATTACCTCTAATTACCTGAGAGGCATATGTAGCTGCTCCGCGCCTCACCTTAACTAGTACTCTCCCTCTGGGCCCCTACAAACCACCTCCCCACCTGAACAGCACTTCCTTGTTCTTCAAAAGTCAGCTGGAAGCTGTGTTCTCTGGGAACCTGCCCTGATCCCACCTAGGCAATGTGGATCGCCTCCCTAGAGTCCTTCCACTCTGTTCCTCTCTCAGCCAGCTTCTCACAATGCTGTTCACGGTTTCATCTACTCAATTGGGAAATCTGTAAGAATGGGTGTCTCATTGAGCCGTGTCCCCAGGAGCTAGCACAGGTCCACCTGGTTATATATTTTGCTGGGAGACAATGCACACAACACAGGAAGCTGCAAGACGGGCCAGTGGACACTAGAGGGCACTGAAGCCCCTGCAATTCAGTGGGTACAACTGACCAGGGCCCCAGTTGCAGCCTTCTAAGGTAAACGCTCTCATTTCCAGATCCTTTCTCAGAACAATCCACCTCCCACGGCACATGCAGCTTTAGTTCCTCATAAAGGGGTGCCCACCACCCCTCCCACATGTCTGACCTGTAATACTGTCCATTTTCATCTCACACCACTCCATCCTCCCTCAGATAAGTTCTACTCATCCTCCAAGTCTCAGTTTGGATGTCAGCTTGGGTATCTTCCCTGACCCTCGGGCTGGGTTAGGCATACTTCCTTGATGCTCCCACAATACACCACACTTCTCTTATAATTGTGGGTAATTTATGTTTCCTAACTAGACAGTGGGATTCAGCACAAGGCCCGTCACTCTATGATGCAACATCCTATTAGTCAACTGGTATTGGTAAGTACTAGATAAATCATCCTTGAATAAAAGACAAAAATGCATGAGTGGATAGATTAATGATTTGGGCAAGTCACTTTACCTCCTCTGGATATATGTTTCCACCCTTAAATCACCCCTACGTGCAGAATGGCCACGGAAATTAATGTGTGTCAAGTGTTCCCTAACATTACCTGAAATTCAACAGATTATTTTCAGAACTAAAGCAATAATTAATATTTGGAACAATAAAAACAAAGGAAGAAGAGGAGTTGAAAGAGACTCTGCCTGAGCCTTGGATAATTTCTGTCACTTAGACTTAACAGTAATAACAGAATGGTCACATTTATTAGAATAACAGCAGCATCTCTAATGTGCTGGAACAGAACCAGAAGGCCCCAGATGAGGCTGTAGGAAGACTCTAGTTTCAACCAGAAGATGCTAGGTCAGGGCCAAGTCCAGAGCTGTGGGCATTGCCCTCATATCTGGAGACCAGTCATTACTGGCACAGCTGGTTCCTAACTCTTTACTAATAGGTGAAAACTTGTCTAAGGGTCATTAATTCCCTCTGTAATTAATGTAAAAACTGCAGGGTTTGTATTAATGGAAAAGTAAGCTCAAGCGTCACGCTGGTAATATTGATAATGTGTGTCTGTAATTATATACTACAAATAACTATAAATTTAGTCACTGAACTAATAAAACAGAAAAATCCCTAAAGCCACCACAACCTTGGTAGCAACTGTACCATCAGTAACATCATGGCGGTTGTTCTGAGGCTATGAAAATCGCCACAAACTGGTGGCAATGGTAATTTACACCATGCATTTAAAAGATGTTTGGGGGTGACATGGTGGCACATGCCTTTAATCACAGCACTCAGGAGTGCTCTCAAGTTCAAGACCAGCCTGGTCTACATAGAGAGTTCCAGGCTAGCCAGAGATACATAGTGGGAATCTGTCTCAAAAAACAGCAATGAAACAACTTTAAAAGGTGTTTGACTTAAAATAGAGAAACAGGGTCGTTCAGGAATAGAGCATATGCCTAGCATACATGAGGTCCTGGGTTCAATACAAACATCACAAGAAATGTGAAAAATGATTTTAGATAAAATGGTGTGTTTTGATATAAGAACATGGAACTTGAAAACAGAGAACAAAGGTCACCTGGAAATAAGTAGGAACCAAAAACTGGGTGGATGGGCAATCTTAACATCGTAGGTACCTGCACAGAATATCTCCAGGCTCTGATCTTGAATTTTTTATTTATTGTTTTTGTTTGTTATTTGCTTGCTGTTTGTTTTTAGAGACAGAGTTTCTCTTTGTAGCCCTGGCCATCTGAACTCACTCTGTAGACCAGGCTGGCCTTGAACTCAGAGATCCACCTGCCTCTGCCATCTGAGCACTGGATTAAAGGTGTGTGCCACCACCACCCAGCTCCTGACCTCACTTTTGTGCACATAACCCCTCTGCTAAGTACAGAGGAAACACCAAGCTCTAAGCACTTTACCTCTCTACCCTCATCCTTTTCCAAGAGAACAGAAACCCACCTTGCTGTCTTGTATTACCAGAGGCGGGGCAGGATCTCTGCAGTTAGATGATAGAGACCTTAAGTCACATAGCAGCTTCCAGGGTTGTGACCATGCTAGGATGCATAGCAGCAGAGGAAGCCACAGAAAAGCATCAGCGAAAACGAGAGGAGAGGGGTCAGGCAAGCTATGAAGAAACAATCTTGGCCCTTGACGTCTGGTCTTGATTTTGGTTGGTGAAAAGCATGGCTATCATTCATTTACTATTCTTAATTTTGTGAGAGGTAACCTCATCATAGCCCTCCCTCTCTATTTTTGAGCTAGCGCAGGTAAGCTTCTGTTCCCTGCAACAAAATGTATCCAAACTAAGACAAGTGAAATTTGGGGATACAAGTGCGGGGCTTGTATAAGGGAAAACATAAGAACGCTTAGTCAGGAGAAGTGACTGCAATTATTATGGCATTTGTGTTTGTTTGCCCAAAAAGCTCCCTCCCTCATTTCCTGGCACTTGCTATCACAACCACACACTACAGGCAGACACTCACACACACAGGCATTCAGTGACACACAGAGACAAACGCGGCAACCACCAGGTATGCTTACATGCAGACAACCTGACATGCATGGCCTTGGAGCAGCATGCAAAGTTGCCCCTGCGCTTATCTCAGCAGCAATGACACGGAGCCTCCCTGACATGCAGCAATACACACCCACACGTATGAACACAGTGGTGCTGCCTGTAAGGCTCAGGGCAAGAGTCGAAGCTTAACTGGGCTCAGCATAGCCTCCCTCCCCAGCTGCCAAGTGACTCATCCCTAGGGCTTCTAATTAAAGCCAGGACAGAGGGGACAGAGGCAAGGGAGGGGAAGAGAGGGAAGGCAAGTTTATTTTGTGCCAACCAGGCACTCAGCCAGCGTAGGGGTCACCCACTTCCGGGGGCTGGGCCAAGCGGAGGCAGGAGAACCCAGAGAGGAAGGGAGAAGAGGAACCATTTGCCCTATCTCATCTCTCTGGAGCTTCTAGAAAAAGTTCCTCCTTTGGGAAAATTACCCAGCTCCCCTTGGTCCTACCTTCTGTCTTGTTATCAGAAGCCAGATCAACCCCTCCAGGCTTCTGTTCTTATACACTGGCCGTCTACCTCGTTATCACATTCTAAAGCTAGCTCATCTTTGTAGCAACCCCAGACTAAGAGCTCCCCATGGACAAGGTCCCAGATTACCCCTTCTGTGTCACCCTCCTCCCAGATTGTCCACCACAGGCCTGCTACTTAGAGAATGGATGTTGTACATGCTTCACGAAAGCAATCAGGTTAAACCCATAACACTGTGGTGATTACAAATCTGATGATCTAGATTCCCACCTTAATTTTTACCATGGGGCAAATTATCTTAGCTTTCTAAGCCTTAGCATCTTTCTTTGTAAAACAACAACAATATATAGCCTTTAAGATTATACTGAAAACAAAGTGAAAGACTACATGTGAAGTGCCCAGCTATCACTTGGAAGGGCTGCTGCTGCTCAAAATGAAAAATCACACCTGCACCCCAGGTGAGCGGCAGAAGGAATGATACAGAGGCAAGTTCTAAACCTAGATCGACCAGAAGGACCTCAGACAAATCCCAGGAACTTACTGAATACAGTCTTACGTAAAGTGGGGAATCACAATATTTCACCATAAATCTACCCGCCAAGTATCATGTGGCGAGCCCAGCTCTTAGAAGTAGCTCAATAAATTGCAGTAGTGATCACAAAGGATAGGTAGCAAGAGAGGCCCAGACCTTTGACGCCTGGGAGGCCTAGGACGGAGGAAGCAGTCTGGGTGGATGAGGGCCAGGCTTCCCACAATGGACAGGATGGGAATTGCTTCCCCCCTCCTCAGCCAGAGAGCGTGTTGCAGGCAGTAAGTAACAAGGTTGGAGGCAAAGGAAGCAGTAGGAACAGAGAGTTGGGCAGGGTGGGCAGCCAGGCAGAGCTGAACAGGAAGCATATGGGAGGAAGAACTGGGCACAGCTGGGGCCGCTCTGGGATTGGGAGTATCTCAGATATGTGAATGGGGGAGCCAAGGGAGGACTGTAAGGTCTTAGTCATCTTCGTCAACCTAGGAGGTCAAAACAAGGAAGAATCTTCAAAATTACCTAAACCAAATTCTCAGTGGGACAGATAGGGACACTGAGGCCCAGAGTGGGAGGCCTCCTCTGGGAACAGAGCCAGCCATTGCTCCTCCTCCCACTTCTCCAGACATCAGTGGCTTCTGTTGCCATGGATGTCCCTGGCTCTGAGGGTGTCAGTGGCTCCCCTACCCCCTCCCTTCTTCCCTAGCAACAGGCCACCTCCTCTTGCTCTTATCATGCCTAGTAACCTCAGCCTGGTCCCCGGGGCCATGGAGTTCCAGCCTGACCTCTTACAGCCATGATTGCCTCTGGACAGCTGGGACTCCCTCATCTTCTGCTGATGGGAACAATCTAGCCCCTCCTGCCTGCCCGTTTTTAAGTTCTACACTTGTCCACATTTTGCAGCATGACTCTAAATCATACAGTCACTTTCAGAGAGGGCTGGGCAGCACAACTGCTGAGCCGCTATGTGACGCTGAGCATAGCTTTACTTCAACTTCCCCCAACTCAGAGAAATCAGAACCATCGTTCCCAGTTTAAAAAAGAGAGACAAAGGAGCAGAGATTTAAGTGACGACAAAAATCAGACCGCTAGGAAGCAGGCTGTGCTGACAGCTTTTGTGATCTGTAGCTATGGCCTGTCTCACTCTGGACTTCAGGTTAAGGTACCTTTAGGTCTGACAAATTCTGTTGGATATACAGGAAAACCCAGACATCCATCTTTGCCCCCTGCCCCATCACCAGCTCTTCAGCTTTAATTATACTCTTGCACTCAATACTGAGGAGTCCTAAAGCCTCGGCCCTACCATGGGGTGGTCTGCGGTCTACCTGCCCTACTCACTCCTTGCTATTCAGTTTTCACACTAGCTAAGGTCTAGTTTTCTTCTTGGCTCGCCTAACTCTTTTCCAGCCACACATGCACCCATGTATGTTACACACTCATGAATGCAGGTGCTTCCTGGATGAGGAAACGGGGGTTCTACAAGAGACAAACAGATATGCTGATTCAAAACACTGGAAAGCAACCTAGCCCCAAATGGAGCCCTTAGCCTGGATCCAAAGTTTCTACCCCTTTTTATGCCACAGAGCTTCCCTTAGTTCCTGATCACTCAGGTGTGGACAACCTGTAGGCCACAGGCTGCCTATACTCCAGGATAGCTGTAAATGGTGCCAACACAAAAGTATGAACCTTTTTAAAACATTATGAGATTGGTTATGTGTGTGTTTGTAGATACATATGTATATGGGTACACAAGGACGTGTGTGTGTGTGTGTGTGTGTGTGTGTGTGTGTGTGTGTGTGTGAAGACCAGAGGCTGATAACAGATGTCTTCTTCGATTGCTCTTCTCTATTTTTGAGACAGAGCCTCTCACTGATTTGTTAAGATGGCTGGCCAGCGAGCTCCAGGGATCTCTGTCTCCCTACCAGTGTAATTACCAGAGCAGGCCGCCACGCTCAGCTTTTTATATGGCTTCTAGGCATCAGCCTGGGGCCCTCATG